>NC_090326.1:24080752-24255703 GCF_035084215.1 Heptranchias perlo
ATTGCCTATCCCTAATTGCCCTTGAGAAGGTGGTGGTGAGTTGCTTTCTTCAACCGCTGCAGTCCATGTGGTGAAGGTTCTCCGACAGGATAAAGCTGACAGCTAAAAACTGCAGTATTTAGGAAATAATTTTGAGGTGCTGATGAAAGTTGTAACAGTTGTCTTAACATTCTAGGAGACTTAACTTATAAAACCTACAAAAAGAAAATTGGAGGGAAAATATGAAAAGAATAAATAACTGGTGTGAGAAATGGAAAATTGCCACCTAAGTACTGTACTGGGGGAGTGCTCTTCTGAGATTGGGTTAAATCACACTGTTTTGTAATGTAGACGGAGCCAGAAAGTGCACAAATAGGAAAGATGTTCCATTTACCAGCACGGCAGTCCATCATCATGACCAACACTAAATATTACCAAGTATGGAAAATAACTTCACAAAAAGCCCTCCCTTCCTCCGTCAGGATTATGGTGGCATCCAGGAACCTAGTTTCCAAAGAGCTGATTCTACACAATCTTGGTGTCAGCTGTGGCTCTGTGGGCAGCACTCGCGCCTCTGAGTCAGAATGTTGTGGGTTCAAGTCCCACTCCAGAAACTTGAGCACATCATCTGGGCTGACACTCCAGTGTAGAACTGAGGGAGTGCTGCACTGTCAGAGGTGCCGTCTTTCGGCTGAGACATTAAACCGAGGCCCAATCTGCCCTCTCAGGTGGACGTAAAAGATCCCATGGCACTATTCGAAGAAGTGCAGGGGAGTTTTCCCTGGTGTCATGGCCAATATTTATCCCTCAACCAACACCATTAAAACAGATTAAATGGTCATTATCTCATTGCTGTTTGCGGGACCTTGCTGTGCCTAAATTGGCTGTCGCATTTCCCTGCGTTACAACGGTGACTACAGTTCAAAAGTACTTAATTGGCTGTAAAGCACTTTGGGACGTCCTGAGGCCGTGAAAGATGCTATTTAAATGCAAGTCTTTCTTTTTTCTTTATTTTGTTAGAGAGAGGAAATCCAAAGGATAATAAACTATTTAAGATCAAGATATTTTAAGGTGATTAGCAAGTAGATATCAATTCCCAGGTACAAAGATGTCATCAATGGAAAATTCCATTCTTTGTATAGGGCCCTGTACAGTTTCTGCTCAGTTGCCAAAGTCTTGCCTTTGCCATTGCATTTTAACAATATATTGCTGCGCTTACACTGCCTGGCTGGTTACTGCCTTGTGATAAACATCATTCACAAGCAGTAGAGATCTGTGGGTTTGTACCTTCTCATTGACATCAGTGGCTTTTTTTATGGCGTCTTCCATGATGATCGGGAATGCCTCTTCGACAAACTTCTCTCCTGCTTTTGCATCCAGAAGAGGCCCATTCAAGATCACCCCATCCACCAGGATCGCACCCTTCTTAAGATAGTGGTCATTTATCAATTCGTCTACATTGAAAAATAACAGGAAAGTTTTAGAGCTCAGGAAAATGACAAACTGCAGTACATTTGAATCATAAAATCTACTACGTATACTCTGGATGTCATTCAATTGCAAAGGTGCTATCAATACAAAGGTGCTATCAATACAACCCTCTTTGTTCTAAATTTTGTTCTATATAATCTAACACTTAATAACTGGTGACTACCACTAATGCTTTCCGTGAGAACTCTCTTGTAGAATACACATGTCAAGGAACTCACTTTTTGATAAGATAAAAATGTTGATCTTAAGTGATCTTACTGGAATAAGTAAAAGCTGGAGTACTTTCCCCCACGAGATGTCCCATTTTGAAACTGCTATGGTTGTGTTTTCTATTCTTCTCTCCTGCCCATTTTCTAACTTACCTTTTTCCTCCAGATCTAAATCTGTTGCATAGAGAGAATAGGCAAAGAATCTGATCCAAGTCTTTTGTAGTGCAAATATTAGCATTAACTAACCACTGATGGTGTGAGGGACTGAACTGATTGATTGTTACCCCTCTCACCCAGTTCAGGAGCAGCTGACCTCCGTTCAGTGCCTCTCCAGAAATTTTCAACATGTGCTGACTAATGAATGCACTATCTTAATATAAAATGATAATGTTCCATTTTGCCTATGATTCGATGAGTGGAGGTATTAAAAAGACTTCACAGCTGCCATCGGGAGCTCCATTTACAATTTAGTGAAGTGCAAATTACAATGCATAAATGAGGTCAAGAAAACCAACCTTTAATGTTTCTGAACCAAGAATTTGGTCCAAAATGTGTTTTACGTGGTTGGTTTTATGAACAGTGGAATTAAACAGTTTTAAACATTAAGAAAAGTAGCAAGACATTGGGAATAGTTTTGGATTGCTCCAGCAAAGAGCTAGCACAGGCAAAATGGGTCAAATAACCTGCATCTGTGCTGTAAACTTCTATGATTCTATGACTCTACCATAAGTGTGATTTTATCTTAAGGAGTCTGGAATCTAATTAGTTCCCATCCAAATTTTTCCCAACATTTGTCACACGGCAACAATAGAGTGAAGAATTCCAAAGATACAAAAATAAAGGTCACCGCCAGATTATGTAATAAATATTACATTACTTCAAAGTAACATAATAATGCTGTCTTATTTCCTTTATCAAATATAATCTCACCCACACATTTTGATATGTGTATGTATAATCCATCTCTAAGCAAGGAAGAGTGGAGCTCAAATGAAGCAGAGCCAGATTATCTATTATGATGATTGCACAAACATACTGACTGACAGATGTATAAAAATAATACGTACATCATTTTCACATGTATTTGTGACACAAATCGGCACCTGTGCAATGATGTTTTAAAATCACATTTGATATTCCCCTTTTATGCCTTAGTTGCTCAGCACTACAGCCGTGGTCAAGCAGCATGAATTCAAGTGGTGGTAACTGGTGCCCGTTCTTTGCATTAGATAACTTAGGTTCATAGCGTGGCTTCGTCTACAGGAACAGGTGATTCAAATTCACAGATTCTCCTTATCTAGACTCTAAATGCCTAATAGATTGAGTTTACCTGAATCAAAGAACGTGGACAGCAACGGTAGTAATAGAGGGTTGAAAGTAATCTTAAAGGATGAAAGACAGACAAGAGATGAATTGTGCAGACATAAAAAGTGGTAAAAGCAGGAGAGAAGGCAGATAAACAGAAGGCATCAAAGAAAGAAAAGGAAAAATGAAGCAGGGAAGGTTAAGGGGAGATTTAATAGAGGAGTTCAAAATCATGAATGGTTTTGATAGAGTAGATAAAGAGAAACTGTTTCCAGTGTCAATAGGGTCAGTAACCAGAGGACACAGATTGGCAAAAGAACCAGAGGCAACATGAGGGAAAAATGTTTACGCAGCGAGTGGTTATGATCTGGAATGCACTGCCTGAAAGGGTGGTGGAAGCAGATTCGATAATAACTTTCAAAAGGGAATTGGATAAATACTTGAAGCAGAAAGATTTGCAGGGCTATGGGGAAAGAGCAGAGGAATGGGACCAATTGGATAGCTCTTTCAAAGAGCCGGCACAGGTGCGATGGGCCGATTGGCCTGTTTCTGTGCTGTATCGTCTTATGATTCTATGAAAATAATAGAAAGGATGTCAGAAGAGGGATAAGTTGTGCACTTGTGCATGTCTGTCAGTGTGGAGATAGAACTTGCTGAGATAAAACACTCAGTCTCCTTTTACCAAGTGACCTTCGCCTTGCTAAGCAATAGCAGCTAACATATAGAACAAGAACTTTGAACAGAGCTTGAGAAAAGTAATAAGCCAGTGATCAATGGAGGGACCAAAGGATGCAGAGTAATGTACTGCAAACTGCTCTCACTAAAACCAGTTGTTTTTATATTAAACACACAGTATATGAATGCAAATATAATTAAGCTTCTAACAGAATTACAAATACAGTTACTGTTTTAAAAAGTCACATGAAAAAATAAATATTGCTCTTGTAGCCACATAAATACTGTGGCTACAAGAGCAGGTCAGAGGCTGGATATTCTGTGGCAAGTGACTCACCTCCTGACTCCCCAAAGCCTTTCCACCATCTACAAGGCACAAGTCAGAAGTGGGATGGAATACTCTCCACTTGCCTGGATGAGTGCAGCTCCAACAACACTCAAGAAACTCGACACCATCCAGGTCAAAGCAGCCTGCTTGATTGGCACTCCATCCACCACCCTAAACATTCACCACCGGTGCACCATGGCTGCAGTGTGTACCATCCACAGGATGCACTGCAGCAACTCACCAGGGCTTCTTCAACAGCACCACCCAAACCCACGACCTCTACCACCTAGAAGGACAAGGGCAGCAGGTACATGGGAACAACACCACCTGCACATTCCCCTCCAAGTCACACACCATCCCGGCTTGGAAATATATCGCCGTTCCTTCATCGTCACTGGGTCAAAATCCTGGAACTCCCTTCCTAACAGCACTGTGGGAGAACCTTCACCACACAGACTGCAGCGGTTCAAGAAGGCAGCTCACCACCACCTTCTCATGGGCAATTAGGGATGGGCAATAAATGCCGGCCTCGCCAGCAACGCCCACATCCCATGAACAAATAAAAAAAAAGTAACGGAACAATAAAGGAAATTAAGTACATTTAGGGCAGTGACTTGAATTTAGTGTGCTTCTAGATCTTTGAAACTACTATTCAGGTTCAAACTGTTTATTATGATTCCTGACAACTAAGGTCCATCATATCATTTTGTGGGATGGGTGTTACAGTGATTCAGTGACCCAAAAAAGATTCGTTGTTTTTTTCTAGTCTAGATACTCAAGATTTGAAATGTACCCAACACAAGTAAGGGGGTCACAGTTCTAAAAATCTGATAAATCACAATAAGAGCAATTACCAGTTTCACATCTACAAGATATTAATTTTAACATTACTCTCGGTAGTGATTTTAGGAATTTCCATTTTTTCCATTCCAATTATTTAAAAAAAAGATTATGCCACTTTCTCAACCAAAAGGACCAAAATTCTAATTCTTCACTGTTTAACAAAGACTTGAAACCAAGGACGCCATTAAATTGGTTGACAGACGATGATCAAAGTGGTAAAAGTATATGAAGTATGCATGTTGAAGAGATGCGTTTACTGTATTTTTCTCCCCCTCCCCATTTCCTCCCCTTTTCTCTCCTCTCCTGAAGATGGTTACTCGTGCTGGGCTACACAAGTGCTGGCAGCCTTTCGGGTCAACACCCAAGAGATCAGTCATCATATGGTAGCAAATGAGACGATTAGATTGTGTGAGGGGGAAGTGAGCACCACAGCTGAGCCCAATCCTCTCTAATTCTGCACTAGTCATCACACTGATCATATTCTTTGAACCTGGCTCACGAGTAAATGTAGTAAAGTCTAATATATGTAGCCTTATTATGTAAATATGAAACCTATAGCAATGCTTTTACCTTTTCATAGAATCATGCAGCACCGAAGGAGGTCATTCGGCCCATCGTGTCTGTGCTAGCTCTTTGAAAGAGCTATCCAATTGGTCCCACTCCCCCCGTTCTTTCCCCATAGCCCTGCAAATTTTTCCTTTTCAATATATATCCAATTCCCTTTTGAAAGTTACTATTGAATCTGCTTCCACCAACCTTTCAGGCAGCACATTCCAGATTGTAACAACTCGCTACGTTAAAAAGAATTCTCCTCATCTTCCCTCTTATTTGCATGGCTAAAATAGTTTTCAAATGAAGTCTAAGTGTACAAGGACAGTTAGTTACACTGTCAGAAGCAGTCAGAAGCAGTGAGCATAACAAAGATTCTAAACAACTCTTCTAAGTCCAACACAGCACTGGTATCAATATCACTGTGTTAGAACTGAACACAAAGCAACTAAATAGTTGGTTCCAGCACGCTTGATATTATACGACACTGAGACCTGCAGCTCAGTGCATTACCCCAATGAAGCCCCCTAATCCCTCATCAAACTGAAGCCATCAAATTGCGAATCAATACAGTGTTACAAATATTAAGTAATCTAGATTTGTATTTGAATGTTAAAATAACAATGTTACCTTCATAATAAATAGGAGTATTTTCAAAGCAACAAGGAGCCTTATAGGAAATACATAGAATATACGACATAGAAACAGGCCATTTGGCCCAACAGGTCTATGCCGGTGTTTATGCTCCACACGAGCCTCCTCCCTCCCTACTTCATCGAACCCTATCAACATATCCTTCTATTCCTTTCTCCTCCGTGTGTTTATCCAGCTTTCCCTTAAATGCATCTATGCTAATCGCCTCAACTACTCCTTGTGGTTTTTTTTTATTCGTTCACGGGATGTGGGCGTCGCTGGCGAGGCCAGCATTTATTGCCCATCCCTAATTGCCCTTGAGAAGGTGGTGGTGAGCCGCCTTCTTGAACCGCTGCAGTCCGTGTGGTGACGGTTCTCCCACAGTGCTGTTAGGAAGGGAGTTCCAGGATTTTGACCCAGCGACAATGAAGGAACGGCGATATATTTCCAAGTCGGGATGGTGTGTGACTTGGAGGGGAACGTGCAGGTGGTGTTGTTCCCATGCGCCTGCTGCTCTTGTCCTTCTAGGTGGTAGAGGTCGCGGGTTTGGGAGGTGCTGTCGAAGAAGCCTTGGCGAGTTGCTGCACTGCATCCTGTGGATGGTACACACTGCAGCCACAGTGCGCCGGTGGTGAAGGGAGTGAATGTTTAGGGTGGTGGATGGGGTGCCAATCAAGCGGGCTGCTTTATCTTGGATGGTGTCGAGCTTCTTGAGTGTTGTTGGAGCTGCACTCATCCAGGCAAGTGGAGAGTATTCCATCACACTCCTGACTTGTGCCTTGTAGATGGTGGAAAGGCTTTGGGGAGTCAGGAGGTGAGTCACTCGCCGCAGAATACCCAGCCTCTGACCTGCTCTCGTAGCCACAGTATTTATATGGCTGGTCCAGTTAAGTTTCTGGTCAATGGTGACCCCCAGGATGTTGATGGTGGGGGATTCGGCGATGGTAATGCCGTTGAATGTCATGGGGAGGTGGTTAGACTCTCTTTTGTTGGAGATGGTCATTGCCTGGCACTTATCTGGCGCGAATGTTACTTGCTACTTATGAGCCCAAGCCTGGATGTTGTCCAGGTCTTGCTGCATGCGGGCTCGGACTGCTTCATTATCTGAGGGGTTGCGAATGGAACTGAACACTGTGCAGTCATCAGCGAACATCCCCATTTCTGACCTTATGATGGAGGGAAGGTCATTGATGAAGCAGCTGAAGATGGTTGGGCCTAGGACACTGCCCTGAGGAACTCCTGCAGCAATGCCCTGGGGCTGAGATGATTGGCCTCCAACAACCACTACTATCTTCCTTTGTGCTAGGTATGACTCCAGCCACTGGAGAGTTTTCCCCCTGATTCCCATTGACTTCAATTTTACTTGGGCTCCTTGGTGCCACACTCGGTCAAATGCTGCCTTGATGTCAAGGGCAGTCACTCTCACCTCACCTTACCTACAGAGTGGTTAGAATGTGGTAGCGAGTTCCACATTCTAACCACTCTGTAGGTAAAGAAGGAAAGACAGGCAAAACAAAATAGAAACAATGGGGGTAAAATTCAACTTCAACAGGGATCGGCTGCCTGTTGTAACCCCACCCGATTCACCTTTCCATTGACTTCAATAGTGTATAATAGGCGGCTGATCCACTACCAGCCATTTTGCATCCCCACTGAAGTTGAATTTCACTCCCAGCAAATGGGAATCATGTCACCCTTGGGGATTACTAACCATAGAGTGATCAAGTTCAACATGATCTGGGTTTCAGAAACGTCAAGGACCAGGAGCCAGGTATATAATTTTAAAAGAGCTAACCTCAAAGAAATGAGGGAACAGTTTATGCAAATTAATTGAAAGGGCTAAGCTTCAGTAGAGGACAAGTGGAGCACCTTTAAAGGTAAAATGCTGAGGATGCAGTATAAATTAAATACTGAGGATCAGCAAGTGTATACTAACCAAGCATGACCGTTAATGGATTAACAAATTAATCAGCAGTGAAATCTATTAAATCTACAGGGAGAAGGGGGAAGAAGTTCACTGAGATAAATGCAGTAATATGCAGAAATATGTTCAGAGGATAGTCAGAAGGACAAAGAGAGACCTGGAAAAAATACAAAGCTGCAGTTCCAAAGCTTAACAGTAAGAAACTCTTTCCACACAATAACAATAAGGCGGCAGTCAGTGGTGAAATCTATAAAAAGATGAAAACAGCTGAAACAGAGAAGATTATTAGTATTCTGAATGATTACTTCCTCCAATTATTCGCAAGGAAAGATAAGAGTAACATGCCCTGCCCAGAAGTAGAGATAAATTAAGTAGAATTTTTATTTAAATGAGATGAAAATCTTCTCACACTAAAAGGGTTGTAAACAAATGTAAGAATTCTGGGAATTCCACCTTTTCCCTGAGTATGTAAAACTTTGACCATTGACCAAAATCCTAAGATGGAAGGACAGGTGAGAGGTCACCAGACGAATCAACAGCACACACAGTGGAAGGTGGGAGAATTACTGCTTCAGACAGGTCTCTGTCTTAATGCAAAACCTACAGCAGGTGGTCAACACTCAGCACTAATTCGAGAGGCAGTCGGCCATTGAGAGAGGCAACTGCTCCAGACATGGTGGAGCCATGCCTCGGTTCTGATGCAAAACCAATCGACACCTAAGTCGTGGGATGAAAAGAGAGCCTCATGTGGCAAGTGCTCGACGATCGGAATGAATTCAAAGAACAATGGCCCATCGAGAGAAGCAATTGCAACATGATGAGAGACCATCAAAAGCCATCAAAGACTCTTAAGGACTTTGTAAGAACTGTTTAAACAGACATGGAAGTGCCTCATATAACGACGAAAATTATTGTAAGAGAGGGGTATATAAGTGGAAACTCAAAACCCCTCTCTCTCTCTTGTTTTGCTCTCTTGTTTGCTCTCTTGCTTTTGGTCTCCTGCTTGCTGTCTCTGGTTCTTGCTTCTTAGCTCTTATCACTTTTCCAGCTCTCTCTCTCTCTCTTTCTCTCTCTTCCTCTTAGTTCCTGCTTGCTCTTTTTTTTTCACCCGAGCTCTCCAGGGAGGAGAGCAGCTTCCAGCGAAACCAACGAGCCCTACGTGAGAGAACCGGTCAGCCAGACCCGTAAGTGCAAAGGATTGGTGAGCCTCGACCATACGTGTGTGTGTGTGATAGGTGTCTCCAGGGTCCCCACCAACCTCTTAGTTTAGCGGGATAAAGTACTGTAGTGGGTGTGTGTAACTCAATGTACTGTGTAGGACTGTTTTTATCGTTATTTTCTTCATGTTGACGGTATAATAAAACCGACATTCCAATTCAATTCAAACACCGAGTTTGTGTGTTCTCTGTGCTATTCGGCTACGTGATCCATCACCGGGTACGTTAGCATAAGTCGCGTTTTCCTGAACCCCCGATCCATGAGGTATAAGTGTTCCTTGGCTAGACTGGGGACGAGATATCTGCACCGATCAATAGGGTGAGAACAACCCCAAAACACCCTACACAAATAATTCCCCAGGAATAGATGGTATTTATCCCAAAGCACAAAGAGAAACAAAGGAGGAGATTCATGAGGCATTGACATATGAGAGTCATTGGGGAGGTACTGGGACATTGGAAACAAGGCACCGTGTTGTTCCTTTTCAAACAAACTAGGCACAGGCAACACAAACCCATTAGTCCTTCTTCAATGCTGTGCGAAATAATCAAATTGATTATCAAGAGTAAGCTTGATGATTATCTGTGCAATGAGCAGTCAACATGGATTCACGAGGGATGATCCTGCCTGACCAGCCATTTTGAATTCCTTTTGAGAAAGTGACATCCCAAGTAGACTGCAGAAATCTCTATGATATGTTGTACCTAGGCTTCCAAAGATATTTTACAAAGTTCCACACAAAAAGCTACTAGTGAAGGTCAAAGCTGTGGGGATTCAGAGTAAAAAGATTAACAGGAGGGTAGAAGGGCACTCATTAAATGAGTTATGTTGTGGTGGGGATCCCTCAGAGGGGTTCCCCAGGGATCAGTTTTGGGACCCATTACTGGTTCTAATTTACTTCAGTAACTTGGACTCAGAAACTCAATGCAAATTAGTCAAATTCACAGGTGATACTAACCCAAGAGAGATAATGAATTTGATAAGGAGCTCAGAAATGCAAAATGAGATAGACAAAATCTGTAAGTGGGCAGAACAATGGCAGATGAAATTTAATATGGACGTGTGTAAAGTACTACACATCGGAAGGAAAATGGGTGACACATACTCCATGAATGGTGTTGAAATTGCTACGGATGAGTCTTACTGGACTTAACATTCAAACATTGCAGAGCAGTAATCAACAGAGCCAATAGAATGCTCAACCATATATCCAAAACACTGGAATACAAGTCACAGGAAGTCATCCTCAAACTGTAGAATGCATCAAACCACATCTCGAGTACTCTGTCCAGTTCTAATCACTGAGACATAGGGGAGACATTCAAGCACTGGAGGCAACTCAAGACTTTTGAACGAACAGTTTAAAAAGAGTGGGACACCAGATCAGTTAAACATACTGAGGGAAAAACTCTCAAAAGGTGACGTGATAGTCAGCACAGAGGGGAGAGCGGCGGAACCCGAGGAAATTAAAGTAAGTTTGAGCACAGAGGTTGGGAAAGACAGAGAGCGAACCTCTAACAGAGTGAAGCTCCAACAGAGTGAGGACTTTCAACTGGGAATTTGGTGAGTGTGGGAATTAGGTGCAGAGGGAGGAGGATTTAAACCAAAGAACTACAGACCAAGACTGAGCGGAGCATAAAGGGAGCCGCACGAGGAAACAAAACAAGGCAAGGAGGAGCACCGAGGGTAAGTCAGTAAGTATTTAGTTCATTGGTTAGTGTTTTTAGTGGTTATTGCTCCTAGTGATTACTGTTTTTTAGAGGTTAGTGTTTTAGAGTCAGATAAACAGTAAATTGTCTTAAAGCTAAACAAACAGTTTAAATAATTGTAGCTAACATGGCAGGGTAGCTGGGTCCCGTCTCCTGCACATCCTGTGCTATGTCGGAACTCCAGAACACTTCATGTGTCCTGGAAAACCACATGTACAGGAAGTGCCGCCAACTGCTCGAGCTCGAGCTCAGACTTTCTGAGCTTGAGGGGCGGCTGGTGTCACTACAGTGCATATGGGAAGTTGAGAGTTTTGTGGATAGCACATTTCAGGAGGTGGTGACCCCACAACTATAGAGAGTTCAGGAGGAGAGGGAGTGGGTGACCACCAGACAGACCAGGAGGAACAGGCAAGCAGTACAGGAATACCCTGGTAGTGTGGCACTCACAAACCAGTATTCAGTGTTGAATACCAGTGAGGGTGTTGACACCTCGGGGGAGTGCAGTCAGGAGCAAATCCCCCGCACCATGGGCTGCACGGGGGGCAAAGGAAATGCAGTGGTTATAGGGGATTCGATAGTCAGGGGGATAGACAGGCTTTTCTGCAACCGCCGTGTGAGTCCCACATGGTAAGTTGCCTCCCTGGTGCCAGGGTAAAGAACATCACTGAGAGGGGGCAGAACATTTTGAGGATAGTAGGGGAATAGTCAGGAGTGGTGGTCCATGTGGGAACCAATGACATAGGAAGGAAAAGGGTCAAAGTCCTACAGTCAGAATTTCAGGAGCCAGCAAGTAAGTTAAAAAGCAGGACCTCAAAGGTAGAAATCTCCATATTACTCCCAGTGCCACGTGCTAGTGAGTAAAGGAATAGTAGGATAAGGCAGGTTAATGCGTGGCTGGAGAAATGGTGCAGGAGGGAGGACTTCAGATTCCTGGGGCATTGGGACCAGTTCTGGGCCAGGAGGGATCTGTTCAAGATGGATGGATTGCACCTCAACAGAGCTGGGAACAAAGTCTCAGGGGAGGTTAACTGATGCTGTGGGGGAGGGTTTAAACTAATTTGACAGGGGGGTGGGCATCCAGAGGAAATATTAGAGAGGAGAAACACAGTGCACAGAGGACTGGAAGCGACAAGCAGCACTAGAGTAAAGAATAGTTCAGGAGGAATCAGACAGGGGGCAAACGCGAGGCAGTCTAAGATGAGGTTGAAGTGCATGTGCGTAAATGCACGTAGTAAATAAGGTTGGTGAACTGCAGGCTCAAGTCACCAAATGGGACTATGATATAGTGGCAATAACAGAGACCTGGCTCAAAGAAGGGGAGGATTGAGTACTTAATATTCCTGGCTACAAGGTATTCAGGAAAGATAGGGAAGGAAAGAAAGGTCGGGGAGTGGGGGGTGGCGGCAGCATTTAGCAAAGAAACTATTATAGCACTGGAAAGGAATGATGTCGTTTTGGAGTCAAAGGCAGAATCTATTTGGTTAGAATTAAGGAACAATACAGGAGCTATTGTTAATTGTATCCATGTGATTTATAGCAATTAGTGTTAACTGTATTCAGGTGGTGTGTATCAACTGGGGTCTCTCTTGTATCCGTATATAAGAGAGTTTATCTAGGGTGTGGTGTGTGGAATGTGGAGCTCTGTGAATAAAGGCTTGGAAGCAACTGAAGACCAGGCTCTAGTATTCTATCCTTCACCAGCTAGCTATCCAGCTTATAACAAACTATTACACTACTGGGTGTATACTACAGGCCACCAAATATTGGGAAGGAGATAGATGAGCAAATTTGCAAGCAAATTACAGATAGATTCAAGAACTATAGATAGTGATAATGGGGGACTTCAATTATCCCAATATAGACTGGAACAGTAGCAGTGTAAAGAGCAAAGAGGGGGAGGAATTCCTGAAAAGTGTACAAAAGAACTTTCAGGAGTAGTGTGCTTCCAGCCCAACCAGGAAGGAAACAGTGCTGGATCTAGATCTGGGGAATGAAGTGGGGCAGGTGGAACATGTTTCAGTGGGGGAGCACTTGGGGAACAGTGATCATAATATCAAAAGCAAAATACTGTAGATGCTGGAAATCTGAAATAAAAACAGAAAAGGCTGGAGAAGTTCAGCAAGTCAGGCAGCATCTGTGGAGAAAGAAACAGAGTTAACATTTCAGGTCAGAACTGATGAAAGTTCTTCAACCTGAAACATTAACTCTATTTCTTTCTCCACAGATGCTGCCTGACTTGCTGACCTTCTCCAGCATTTTCTGTGATTGTAATGTCATTAGGTTTAGAATTGTTATGGAAAAGGTTAAGGAACAATCAAATGTGAAAATGCTTAACTGGAGAGGGGGCAAATTTCAGTGAGTTAAAAAGGGATCTTGCCCAGGTGGATTGGAATCAAATATTTGCCAAACAGTAATTGAACAATGGGAGGCCTTCAAGGAGGAGTTGATTCGGGCACAGAGTAGACATAGTCCTACGAGGGTGAAAAGAAGGGTATCCAAAGCTAGAGCTCGCTGGATGACTAAAGATGGTGGGTTAAATTGGTTAACCCCCAAAAACGAGCGCTGGGATTGCGGTGTGCGATTAACCCGCACTCAGTCGTTGAGATGCAGGCAGCACTTGAGATTCGTGCTGCCTGGTGATTTACCTGATTCCTACAAGCAGCCAAGCCTAGCGGCACTGTTGAGTTTCTCACCAGCAGGGAGGTCCAGATATTGCGTGAGTGGCTCGCATTTCTTAAAGGCTGACTGCATCTCTTTGCAAAAAGTAAGATATGGGCCTGCACAGAGTCTGAACGGAGATCAGGCATCACACGCGTAAAACACAGATGCAGGTCCCGTCCCTATATTTACAAACTGTTGAGTCATTTATTGAAGGTTGCGCACTACTAAATCCCACATCTTCCAATCTGCATGCCAGACCTCAGCAATCTGCCGATCTGAGTTTGTACCGGGCCTGCGAGAGAGCGTGCACCAAGGTTCTCAGATGATGCAATAGAGGCCTTGGTGCAAGAGGAGGACAGAAGGAGGGGCAAGAGGCCGTCCAGACAAATGCTCAAGAGGCAGTGGGAGGCAGTAGAGGACAAAGTCAATGCCAGGCGCATAGAAACACAAACATGGATGCAGTGCAGGAAGAAGTTCAAAGCTTTGACACGAGTGGTCAAGGTGAGTGAGGTCAACTGACAAGTGGCGTCTCCTACCAACTGCACCACTAGCCGCATCCACTGCTCCACACATTACACCCCCATCACCTACATACCAACAAACTCTTTCAATCAGTTCTCAACTCTTCCAAACAGCTGCTTCCTCTCACCCTCACACATTACCACTGTTGCAAGCCACCCACCCACAACTCACAGGTCACACACACGCGCAGCTATTCAACCATGACAGGCACATCACTCAACATCTTGCAATCACCAACACACATCCCGCTTTCTTGCAAGAGAAGGTGGTGCATAACAGGAGGCAGCAAGTGGCAGTGACTCATGGAACACGAACCTGCTGTCCTCGCTCAGCATTCCTGTCCTACCCCTGCCGCTCCGCCAGTACCCTTGTTGTTGCCTGTCAGCTAGCCAGCCCACTCCCTGTGAGTTTGGAACTTTATTGTAGGAACATAGGAAGATAGGAAAAGGAGTAGGCCATTTAGCCTCTCGAGCCTGTTCCGCCATTCAATGAGATCATGGTTGATCAGTGACCTAACTCCATATACCCACCTTAGCCCCATATCCCTTAATACCTTTGGTTAACAGAAATCTATCAATCTCAGATTTAAAATTAACAATTGAGCTAGCATTAATTGCCGTTTGCAGAAGAGCGTTCCAAACTTCTACCAACGTTTGCATGTAGAAATGATTCCTAACTTCACTCCTGAAAGTCCTGGCTCTAATTTTTAGGCTGTCTCCTAGTCCCAGTATTCAAGTATAGGAGACCTCCAAAAACAGGTACAAATGCATCAGCAGCCAGAAGCAATAATCCAGCAACCAACCTGTAAATCCTGCATGGTCCCTTTAAATAGCGCTGATTGGGGGGGGCCTCCAGACTGTTTATGACCTGTTCAGTTTTGCGTGATTAAGGCAATGTGTTGGCTGCAGCATTAGGTGTCAAAATGGTGTCTATCCCTTTAAATCAGCATTGCACACCGATCTTATCAACGCTTTTATCAAGATGGCGTCCGGCGCACGCGCGCATTCCGGATGCCATTTTGGGATCTTAGGAGGCCGCGTCGCGCCTACAAAACGGGCGCTGCACGACCCAATTTATAGCCCATAGGTTTTGAAATGAAACAGAAAAAGGAGGCTTATGATGAATGTAATGATCATAATACAGTAGAGAACCAGGCTGAATACAGAAAGTACAGAGGAGATCTAAAAAAGGGAATAAGAGGGGCAAAGAGAGAGTATGAGAATAGATTAGCGACTAATATAAAAGGAAACCCAAAAGTCTTTTATAAACATATAAACAGCAAAAGGGTGGTCAAAGGAAGCATGGGACTGATTAGGGACCAAAAAGGAAATCTCCTTGTGGAGGCAAGGGGCATGGCTGAGACATTAAATGAATACTTCATATCTGTCTTCACTAGAGAAGAGGATGCAGCCACTGTAGCAGTAAAGGAGGAGGTAGCAGCGATATCGGATAGGATAAAAATAAAGAGGAGGTACTTAAAAGATTGACAGTACTCAAAGTAGAAAAGTCACCTGGTCCAGATGGGATGCATTCTAGGTTACTGAGGGAAGTAAGGGTGGAAATTACGGAGGCTCTGGCCACAATCTTCCAATCCTCCTTAGATATGGGGAGGACTGGAGGATTGCAAATGTTACACCCCTGTTCAAAAAGGGGAGAAGAATAAACCTGGCAATAACAGGCCAGTCAGCCGAACGACGGTGGTGGGGATACTTTTAGAGACAGTTCTCTCGTTTCAAAGTTCTCTAGATTCAGGAACCATCCCTCTAGATTGGAAACTTGCACATGTCATTCCGCTTTTTGAGAAAGGAGAGAGAAGGAAACCAGGGAATTATAGACCAGTTAGCCTAACATCTGTTGTGGGGAAAATGCTGGAGTCTATAATTAAGGATAGGGTGACTGAACACCTCGAAAATTTTCAGTTAATCAGGGAGAGCCAGCATGGATTTGTGAAAGGTAGGTCGTGCCCGACAAACCTCACTGAATTATTTGAAAAGGTGACTAAAGTATTGGACAGGGGAATGTCAATGGATGTTATTTAGATGGACTTCCAGAAGACATAAGAGTCCCACATAAGAGACTGTTGGCTAAGATAGAAGCCCATGGAATCGAGGGAAAAGTACTTGGTTAGGAAGTTGGCTGAGCGAAAGGCGACAGAGAGTAGGGATAATGGGTAGGTACTCACATTGGCAGGATGTGACTAGTGGAGTCCCGCAGGGATCTGTCTTGGGGCCTCAATTATTCACAATATTTATTAACGACTTAAATGAAGGCATAGAAAGTCTCATATCTAAGTTTGCTGATGACACAAAGATTGGTGGCATTGTAAGCAGTGTAGATTAAAACACAAAATTACAAAGGGATATTGATAGATTAGGTGAATGGACAAAACTGTGGCAAATGGAATTCAATGTAGGCAAATGTGAGGTCATCCACTTTGGGCCAAAAAAGTATAGAACAGTGTACTTTCTAAATGGTAAAAAGTTAAAAACAGTGGATGTCCAAAGGGACTTAGGGGTTCAGGTACATAGATCATTGAAGTGTCATGAACAGGTGCAGAAAATAATCAATAAGGCTAATGGAATGCTGGCCTTTATATCTAGAGGACTAGAGTACAAGGGGGCAGAAGTTATGCTGCAGCTATACAAAACCCTGGTTAGACCGCACCTGGAGTACTGTGAGCGGTTCTGGGCACCGCACCTTCGGAAGATTCATATTTGCCTTGGAGGGAGTGCAGCGTAGGTTTACTAGAATGATACCCGGACTTCAAGGGTTAAGTTACGAGGAGAGATTACACAAATTGAGATTGTATTCTCTAGGGTTTAGAAGGTTAAGGGGTGATCTGATCGAAGTTTATAAGATATTAAGGGGAACAGATAGGGTGGATAGAGAGAAACTATTTCCGCTGGTTGGGGATTCTAGGACTAGGGGGAACAGACTAAAAATTAGAGCCAGACCTTTCAGGATTGAGATTAGAAAACACTTCTACATACAAAGGGTGGTAGAAGTTTGGGACTCTTTTCCACAAATGGCAGTTTAGCTTAATTGCTCATTTTAAATCTGAGATAGATAGCTTTTTGCCAACCAAAGGTATTAAGGGATATGGGCCAAAGGCAGGTATATGGAGTAAGATCACAGATCAGCCATAATCTTATCAAATGGCGGAGCGGGCTCGAGGGGCTGAATGGCCTACTCCTGTTCCTATGTTCCTAGTAATCCAGGACAAAATTAATTGGCACTTGGAAAAGTATGGGCTAACAAATGAAAGTCAGCATGGATTTGTTAAAGGGAAATCGTGTTTGACTAACTTGTTCGAGTTCTTTGATGAAGTAACAGTGAGGGTTGATGAGGGTAGTGCGATTGATGTTATGTTTAAGGACTTTCAAAAGACACTTGATAAAGTGCCATGTAATAGACTCGTTAGCAAAATTAAAGCCCACGGGATTAAAGGGACAGTGGTAGGTGGATACAAAATTGGCTAGGAGACAGAATGCAGAGAGTAGTGGTGAACGGTTGTTTTTCAAACTGGAGGGAAGTATACAGTGGTGTTCCCCAGGGGTCAGTATTAGGACCACTGCTCTTTTTGATATATATTAATGACCAGGACTTGGGTAGAGAGGGTGTAATTTCAAAGTTTGCAGATGACACGAAACAATGTGGAGGATAGTAACAGACTTCAGGAGGACAGAGACAGACTGGTGAAATGGGCACACATGGCAGATGAAATTTAATGCAGAGAAGTGTGACATGATACATTTTGGTCGGAAAAATGAGGAGAGGCAATATAAACTAAATGGTACAATTTTAAAGGGGGTGCAGAAACAGAGAGACCTGGGGGTGCACATACACAAATCATTGAAGGTGGCAGGGCAAGTTGAGGAGGACGTTATAAAAGCATACGGGACCCTGGGCTTTATTAATAGATTGTAAACAATTTTACAACACCAAGTTATAGTCCAACAAATTTATTTTAAATTCCACAAGCTTTCGGAGGCTTCCTCCTTCGTCAGGTGAACGTTGTGGAAATAAAAAAGTCCGTATTCCAGCGCATTACAGGAGGAGCTTCTCTGGGTTTTGTTGGATCGCCATTGAGCAGACCTGGCTGAAAGCTGCACGATTGAAGTCTCGAATAGGTTCACTCGTCACATAAGTATTACATTCATCAGGAGCCTGACGTGCTTTCTTTTTATTTTATTTCCACACCGTTCACCTGACGAAGGAGGAAGCCTTCGAAAGCTTGTGGAATTTAAAATAAATTTGTTGGACTATAACTTGGTGTTGTAAAATTGTTTACAATTGTCAACCCCAGTCCATCACCGGCATCTCCACATCTTTATTAATAGAGGCATAGAGTACAAAAGCAAGGAAGTTATGCTAAACCTTTATAAAACACTGGTTAGGCCTCAGCTGGAGTATTGTGTTCAATTCTGGGTACCACACTTTAGGAAGGATGTCAAGGCCTTAGAGAGGGTGCAGAAGAGATTTACTAGAATGGTACCAAGCATGAGGGATTTCAGTTATGTGGAGAGACTGGAGAAGCTGGGGTTGTTCTCCTTAGAACAGAGAAGGTCAAGGGGAGATTTGAGAGGTGTTCAAAATTATGAAAGTTTTGACAGAGTAAATAAGGAGAAACTGTTTCCAGTGGCAGAAGGGTCGGTAACCAGAGGACAGAGATTTAAAATGATCAGCAAAAGAGCCAGAGGTGACATGAAGAAACTTTTTTTTATGCAGCGAGTTGTTATGATTTGTAATGCACTGCCTGAAAGGATGGAGGAAGCAGATTCAATAGTAACTTTCAAAAGGGAATTGGATAAATACTTGAAAGGAAAAAAATGACCAGGCTATGGGGAAAATGTGGGGGAATGGGACTAATTGGATAGATCTTTCAAAGTTCGGCACAGGCACGATGGGCCAAATAGCCTCCTCCTGTTCTGTACCTACTATGATACTATAATACTATGAACCATGAGGCTGATCCATAGTGTTAGAGTCTGAGTTATGAGGAAAGACTGGAAGAGACTTGATACCTTTCGGTCATGAAAAGAGAGGACTGAGAGGTGATCTTGCAGAAGAATATGATATAGTAAAAAGTGTGAAAAACGTAAATCTGGAAAATGACTAAGTTGCAGAAGGAGGACAAGAGGACACATGTTCAAACTGGTAAAAGGCAAATTTAGGACTGATGCCAAGAGTTTCTTGTTCACACAAAGAGTGATCAACACTTGGAATGGACTTCTGGGTTGAGTAGAGGAGACAAAAATCGTGGAATTATTTAAGAAGCAATCAACTGCTTCTGGATGGATGAACAAAGATGAGTCAAACAGCCTTCTTCATCTGCATTTATCTTATGATATCCTTTAACTTACGGGGTAAAGCTGTAAAGGAATGATCTCATTTTCATAATTGTGCCTAGTTTGCAGTATAAATGCTTCGAGTTAAATTGTTTGTTATAGCATAAACCTTGCAAAAAGACAATTTCTTATTGCATTTATAGCTGTAGGTTGTTCAGAGAAAGATGTGTTTCTGTTGCCTGGACCTAAAGGTATAGTAATCAGGGTCGCCTGGCAAGGAATTGAAAGAAAATGCCAGCTTGTTCTAAGCAGTATCTTGTCTTTGTTTAAATCTATTGTTTCTGATGACTTAAAGCAGGAGTGCTGCATAATATGGCATTGAACCATACAGGACGAAACGTCCAATATTTCATCCCTGATCTGTATTGATTTTGTTGATCTCAGTTCCAAGATCCTCGGGTATATATAACATATCTGCTACGTTGTTGCACAAGGAGAGTCAAGACCAAGTGTAGCCATCAGATGGTATTAAAGGGCAGAGGATAATTGGACAAAGGGCCTGCAGGCATAAGTCAGTCCCCATTTTAAAGTCATACATTCTGTCTTAATTTTTATATTTGCATTATAAATTCCTATGTCCATTGCCTATGTAAACTTGTCACACTGTAATACCGCCCTCCTGCCAGTGGTGGTGCTACAGCACCTCCAGTGGTGGAAGGGTGTAACTACAGTGTGACAAGTTTACAAGGGCAGCTTCCATCATAAATGTAAATGAAAAGAGTTGATGGATATAATGGGGTAATAATTCTACATTTATACTACTGATTGATATTTACTGACCCTGTGTGTGGATTCTGGGTAAGGACAACATTGGGCACAGGTGGAACTGTTGGTTACATTCCCACCTACCGTCCACTCTCAGTGCTCATGTGAAGAACGGTTACTTGGTGAGATATCAGATAGCTACTGTTGCCCATGGAATTGTATCCTATTATAAGCCACATTACTCAGGATATGGGGGAAAAGGGCCAGGGTGGATTAAGAGGAGAAAACTGCAGGAGAAAGATTCATTTCTGGAAGGGAACAAAGCTTATCCTTGAGGTTGCTGGGAGATGAGATCTTTGCAAACAACATTTTATCTTCTGACTTTGCTGCCTCTATGAGTTTCCTTTGAGCATCCTATTTAACCTTGTGGCTGTGACAATATTATTTTACTATATTTTATAATTCATTAGTAACGTCAGTGTAATATTAAGAATGGAATTAACTGGCAGGCAGATGAGCAAGAAAGCTAAGGAACATTACCGACTTCACAGATGATAACAGAAGCTTGAATGTCCATAAATAATCATTGTTTTTAATGTATTAAATATTTTGAATCAGTGAAATTCTCAGCATAAAAGTTAACATTTCACTAAATTGTAAGTAAGGAATATGACACTAGGACATAATACATTCCATTAACAAAAACAGACTTCTATCATATGCTGACTGATGCCCTTTGACTCAGCCAGTCAGACTCCTGTGCTTGATGTATATACCTATTAATGGTGGTTAAGTTGCTACTTAATAAGAAGTCTAAATGTTTGGTGCCATTCATTTGAATACGGTACAGTACCCTCTTTAATAGGAGGTCTCTTGTTTTGCACAGCCATTATTTCGATTCCAGCAGTTTTCAGCTCACCACGACAGCGAGAGGGAGAGGTTATTGGAAACAGTGAGCGGCACAGCCGTGTGTTCACAGCTAATGACACATCAAGCCATCAGACTGTAGTGCCCTGCAAGCACAGTCTCACATTGAAATCTTTTATTCACTGACAAAGCAATGAGTCTTCACGTTGGCTCATCGTATTATTCTAATTAAGAAGAATATGCTGCATAATCAGCACATTGATTTTACTGGAAAGAGAGCAGAATCATACAGGAGGATGTAGCTATTTGATTATTTGCAGCTTTAGACATCAGGCCCGAGGGATTAGGCCTAAAACGGGAAACGCTGATGAAGTCAATGAGGACTGGATAAAATATCTAGCAAATCTGACTCCCAAAACCAGCTGAAAGCACCCAACTGAACAGAATAAGTTTTCAAAATAAAGACAGAAAACACACAGCAGAGAAATTGACATCTGGAAAGAGAACAGGCAGATTAACATTTTGAGTGTACTTCTGACAAAAGCCCGAAACCTATATGTCT
The DNA here is from genome assembly GCF_035084215.1 of Heptranchias perlo. Classification (NCBI taxonomy): domain Eukaryota; kingdom Metazoa; phylum Chordata; class Chondrichthyes; order Hexanchiformes; family Hexanchidae; genus Heptranchias; species Heptranchias perlo. The sequence goes on from NC_090326.1 coordinate 24,102,281, forward strand.
TTACTCTTTACAGTGGCTGACTGACCTACTGTGTATTTCCAGAATTTTCCATCTTTATTTCAAATTTCCAGCATTTGCAGATTGTTTTTCTTTTTATTTATGCTTTCAGTTTTTTTTAATTCATGTACTTGCTTCAACCACAGCTACACTATGTCAATTATTGGAAATCCAAAAGACCTGACATATCTGATCGCACTGTTATATATCTTACAACAAAGTCCGCTATCTTTCAAGCTCTTCTAACTATCCAGTGGGTACGTCCACTGCCTGGTATGGTACTGAGTTACACAGACCAGAAACAACCTACTTTTAATCCATGGTGTCTCTTTTCTTACTTAAACTGGTGGTGAGGACACGACCAGTTGGCCTCAAAGCCCCTGTGTCAGCCAGGGTTCCCGCTCCAAATTGCTATTCACTGATCCCCTGTTAGAAAAATGAGATTAAGTGAAGGCACTGAGTGACGACAGGAATGCCCTACTCTTCCTGGTGTGTTGCCCAAGCAGCACAGCCGAGACGAGGAACTCAACAGGGTGTTGGGGGGCTCAAATCTGCATTCCTACTCACTGTGCACTGCCTGTTGATGTGGAGACTGTTACTGACCCGTCCAAAGGGCGCACTGAAAATATATGCTGAAAATGATATTCAATGCAAGTGTGGAGCAGCCCATGGTTCAAAGTGTCCATGCTGTGAGCCAGAGGGATGAATGGTCTTTCCTGATCCTGTTTTGTAATTTTCATTCAGTTATTAAAATTTTATTAGGTAATCCAGCTAACTGTCCATTAAAAACAAACAAAGCCAGATTTCTATATCTGCTCTGGTAAGATTTTGGATTGAGCACTCAGCAAGCCTATGTTCACATCATTAGACATCGGTAATTGTTGTTTGACAATGTCCCAGTCGCTTATTCTATGGTGCTAAGTAAATATAATCCAATAGAAATGGGGCACTTAAGGGATGTTAAACTGAAATCAGTTATTCAAACAGATCTGAAAAAACAGACCAGAGATATAAACCCCTATATAGAAAAAGACCTTGAAAATATCTCAAGTAAATATTCCTGAAACAAATCTGGCAAATTCATATGTTTATTATTTTGCTGTCTCACAGTTGAATTTGTCTGCCAATCTGATCATCTGAAGGACAACAAAGTACTCCAGCTTTACTAAATAATATATTGGTTAGTTCAGTAAGTCATAGCAATACGCAATTGATGGTGTGCCTGTAATGTCTAGCACAAGAAGAATCATAGAATCATACAGCACAGAATGAGGCCATTCAGTCCACGGTGCCAGTGTCGGCTCTTTGAAAGATCTATCCAATTAGTCCCACTCCCCCGCTCTTTCCCCATAGTCCTCCAATTTTTTTTCCCGTTTTATGTAATATATCCAATTCTCTTTTGAAAGTTATTATTGAATCTGCTTCCACCGCCCTTTCAGGCAGTGCATTCCAGATCATAACAACACGCTGCTTAAAAAAAATTCTCCTCATCTCCTCTCTGGTTCTTTTGCCAATTACCTTAAATCTGTGACCTCTGGTCACCGACCCCCCTGCCAATGGAGACCGTTTCTCCTTATTTACTCTATCAGAAACCCTCATATTTTTGAACACCTGTATTACATCACCCCTTAACCTTCTCTACTCTAAGGAGAACAAACCCAGCTTCTCGAGTCTCTCCACTAGGCTCAGGTTCTACCAGTTACATTCATAGAGATATGTATATTAAAGATTTTTCATAACCAAAACCATGTAATATGATACAACTATACAAATAAAGTAAAACTAAGGACTGAGGGATTTTCCGTCAATGACATATACCTCGGTTCAACTTGGGGTTTCCCATTAGAAACATGTCCACTTAAAGGAGTATTCCCATGTAGTAAATATCTTGCAAGATGTTTCATGGAGTAGTAAAAAGGAGAGTAACACAGTTCCTAACATGATTGTGTCATTGTATCTGTAGCAATAAATTTATCCCAGCCTGTAGGAACCACCAAGGCCAGCACAACTAGGACTTTTATCACTTTTTATCCAAAACTGGCTATATAGGAAAATATCTTTAGTGTTGGCATGTCCTGCCAACCATCAAAACAGTCACAAGACAAAGTAAGGTTTTACCTTATAAAGCGGATTCAGACAAAAGACAAACATGAGATATAAAATGGGGAAACACAAGTTAGGTTTAAAGGAAAGTTTCAGAAAGAATCAAATGGAAAATTTAGCAAAGACAAAAGGAAGGTTACATGGACAGAGAAAATGGGAAGGAGGGGAGTGGTATAAGGTGGAGTGCCACTCCCAAAATGCTTACAGGCCTGAACTGGTTTCTTTTATTTCAACTTTAACTTAAACATGGAACTTTTTACAGGTGTTGTAAGAGCTGACATAGCAGCAGTTACAGTGTTCATTGTCCACAGTACCATCCAATGTGGCAGGAAACTTTTCAGAGAAGCTGTTCCACCTGCCTGAGAAACCCCTCCCCCCCCCCAACTTGCTGAGAAAGTTAGCACCCAATCGAAAACCTCAAGGATCTCCATCATTGGACTCTTCCTGTTAGGTAAGGGCAGCAAAGGATGTGGAGCAAAGATGGGTAAATGGGGTTGAGGTACAGATCAGCCATCTAACTGAATGGTGGAACAGGCTCGAGGGGCCGAATGGCGTACTCATATTCCTGCCATGATATATGTGCAGTGCTCAGGTCACACAATACACTGACCACAATGTCTAGCTCAGAAACATTAAGGTTTTCACAGGATATCTGTTTACAATATCTTACAACTTGGATGCATTACAGCACTATCTTCAATCATGTAGCCCTATTCAGCTCACAAACCATGTTGTTTCTTTCACACAACTGTAAAGACAAATTTCAGTCAATTTGTCCTAATGCATGTTTTAAAGGTGACATCAAAATTCACACTGTTCTTCAAAATAAAGTTGAAAACTTGCTCTACTTGCTCACATTCTTTTAATAAGGGCTGAATGTACAGAGATTCTGCTGCAGCTTTCAAAGGGTTAAAGTGTGGCACTGTCAGTTTGTAATCTGATGCATCAAATTCTTTGATCATGAAAGCCAATATGCTTTCTAATTAGGTCACTGCTAACCTGTGCAACACCAAGGAGCACTATGAAAATGTTTAGCAGAGTTTATTACTTTGTTTACTAAAAAACAATGCAGAGACTTAGACCATAAGACCATAAGAGATAGGAGCAGGAGTAGGCCATTCGGCCCCTCGAGCCTGCTCCGCCATTTAATGAGATCATGACTGATCTGATTTTTACCTCAACTCCATTTTCCCGCCCTTTCCCCATAACCTTTGACTCCCTTGCTGATCAAAACTTTGTCTAACTCAGCCTTGAATGTATTCAATGACTCAGCCTCCACAGCTTTTTGGGGTAAAGAATTCCAAAGATTCACCACCCTCTGGGAGAAGAAATTCCTCCTCATTTCCGTCTTAAACGGGTGACCCCTTATTCTGAGACTATGCTCCCTAGTTTTAGATTCCCCCATGAGGGGTAACATCCTCTCAGCATCTACCCTATCAAGTCCCCTCAGAATCTTGTATGTTTCAATAAGATCTCCTCTCATTCTTCTAAACTCCAATGAGTATAGACCCAACCTGTTCAATCCTTCCTCATAAGACAACCCTTCCATACCCAGAATCAACCTAGTGAACCTTCTCTGAACTGCTCAACTTCCCTTAAATAAGGGCACCAGAACTGAAGGCAGTACTCCAGGTGTGGTCTCACCACTTACTCCTCACACTGCTAGGACAGTCAAAGCAAAACCTGCCTCCCCAAGCCAATCAGTTTGATTTGTTTTCACCTCATGTACGACAATGCCCAAATAAACATTAATATTACAGTAACAAAGTTACTTAAACATCAGAAATATCTATTATTGTAATATTAATCCTAAACAAATTAAACAACTAAAACACAATTTTGCATGAAAATAAGAACCTGTGCCAAGAATCTCTTTTCTTCCTCTGTCTTATCTCCTCTTTTAATTTTCATTTTAATTTTTATTCTCTTCAATCTCATTCTGCCATGTTTTCCCAAAATGTAAACTTTTTCCTTGTATTTAATTTCGCAACTTTTTTTTAAAAAAGATGTTTTCTTTTGGTTTTCACAACTGGATTTAACGATCAGTCCTGCAACTGATGAAAAGTCCAAATTCTATAAATTGACACGGTCACACCAGAAATACAACCAAGTCAATCTCTGGCACCAATGCCACAAAGCACTTGCCACCAACAAGTAAATACACCAGTGTCTCCCACAGCCTGACACCACCTAGGTGAGTCATGTGGCGCTCGAAGGGTTAAATCACGTCGAAACACATCACTGCGTCAGTTCTGCATGATGGCACTGTGATACAAATGAAGCACATTTCTTCAGCTTTCTCAGTCCGAAAATGATTCGTCAATTTTTTTTAATGGATCTGTATCCTGTCACTAATATGATGGTTAGTTCATGACCAGAAATCTTTAGTTTACAGAGGCTCGCGGGAGAGGAAACTGGGATGAATGCTTGACATAATTCTCTTTCCAGCAGCTGCCAACCCATTTCAAAGCCCCCATCACCAGTGGAAGTGTTTGGGAAACCGTCTTCCATTGATTTCCAAATACATGGCAAAAAAAATAACCTCAAATCATGAGATGCACTCAATGTTGTCATGCACTGCCTGAAAGGGTGGTGGAAGAAAATTCAATAGTAGCTTTCAAGAAGGAATTGGATATCTACTTGAGAAGGAAAAATTTGCAGGGCTATGGGGAAAGAGCAGGGCAGTGGGGCTAAATGGATAGCTCTTTCAAAGAGCCGTCACAGACACGAAGGCCTCCTTCTGTGCTGTGAGATTCTATGACAACGGGCCTACCGCTCTTCCACGCCCTCCAGAAAACATTTGCTGATTTTTCCTCCCAGTCAAGAGAGTGCCCCTTTAAGCAATTTAATCTTTCTAATGGGCAAATACATGCAATTGGGTCTAACTTTCCCTTTTTGCACCAAAAACCTAAATCAAACTGACTGCAGTTCTGCACAGCAGTTGGGAGTGTGAATGATAACGAATTTGGATAAGAACAAAGAACTACTGAGAGATCCCCCAAAAATAATTATATCCGATGTACCTGTGTCTATTTCTCTGTTATTTCTGAGAGCTATGGGTTTAAGTGTTGACACGGGATGACCTTAATGTATTATGTCTGTTTTTAAAAAATATATCGCCGCAGCAATATTCTCAAGTCTAAGCTGTTGGGGGAGCTGCAAAGTCAAATTGTCCATTTGTTTGTGGGATGGTGGATGGTGGGGGTGGGGGGGGGGGTAGAGTTTGCTAGCAATGAAACGCCTCCTTCTGCGAAATCGGAGAACATCAGAAGTAGTCTGTAAGGTGATCCAGAAAGCAGAAACCAATAAATATATATATTTCATATTTTCGATGTGTTCGCTTTAAACATTTTGCAAAAAAAAAAGAATTACATGGCACATCCTCTTAAACGCCTGCCTAGGTTTAATGGTGCAGCACGTAAGCTGAAGAAAGCCGAATTGAAGATGATCCCGATTAAAGCAAGGTCGCAACAAAAAAAAAAATAATTCCATGCGGTAACTTGCAGCAATGTGCCAGACGGTTGCATCAACTGTGTCTCGGGTTTCCATAGCGACAGCGACCCATCTGGCCATTTGAAATTGTTCTATGGCAGTCGCAGTGGAATTATACCCAACTTGGCTGATCTCCACTAGCAAGGGGGAGGGGAGGCTTCCAATCCCCTGTCAATCTCATGTTAATTTCAGATTCTGTCTTGGAATCAATGTGGACTCCCCACCACACACACACACACACACATATATATATATATATATATATACACACACTTCCTCTCCCCTCCCCATTAAAGGGGTCCTAGGTAACCAAAAGCACGACTGGTGGTAGAGAGAAGACTGCAATGTGGGAAAAGAGCGGGATTATTTAGACAGCTCTTTCAAAGGGCCGGCACAGGGACGATATAAGCCGAATGGCCCCCTTGTGTGCTGTATGATTTTATGTAAAAGAGAAGGAAATGCACTATGGTTTGAGGAGACGCGACGCTCCTCATCATCCTGTGCAGCTACTGCCCCAATCATTCATTTGCCTTGTAGAGGAAAACAGCTCCAGTTGCTGAGTCTAAACATATTTTAAAAACACCTTTTCTCACGAGCACGCTGATCAAAAAAAAAATCAATTTTTCTCACTTTTAAGAGCAGCCCTCTCCCGGAAACTTGATAGAGGGGCGAAAAAAAATATAGCGGGAATTCAAGTCGCCCGCAGTCCTCATGAGAACTCTCGCCTGTTATCTTTTTTTTTTACCCAACTGGGTTTCCTTTGAGATACTGCGCATCGTCAGCGAGATCCCAGCATACTCGGCTGCTATGAATTAAAAACAATAAATCAAATAAATATTTTTAAACAGAACGGTTCCCCTTTGAATCTGCGCTTTGTTGCATTGACACACCTGTAACACACCACACAGACACACACAGACGCGGAAGGCGAGCCTCGGCTGCACCATTGCAAGTGAACGTACCCGCATTGGAGCCGCTGTATCCCTTCAGATCCGTCACCTCGGCGTTGTTGTTTGTGTCTCCCATCTTAGCTGCTGGCTGCTTGCGGTCTCCGTCTTGACTATTTCACTTGATCGCTTACAAGAGAAAATAAAAGGAGAGGGAGATAAAGAGAGGAGGAGGCAGAAAGGCACAGAGGGAGGGGGGAGGTGGGAAAAGTAGGAGGAGAGTCAGAGCAAAAGGCAGCTCAGGGGCTGACAGCAGGCTTGACGTCAGAATAGGAAACCACAGCTTTGTGTAGCAACTGGGCTCAGTGGAAAAGTACTGAGACACACACACACGTGTGAGCGTATAACATAAATATATATATATGAACCCAGTGGAAAAATACTGACTGCGAGACACAGATCTGTATACGTTACACATGTAAATATACATCAACCAAGTGGAAAAATACTGGGGTACCCTGTGAGCATATGAAACAAATGTGTATGTATAAAAATATGATGGAAAAGATCTGAGATTGTCACAGATATATTGGTGCAAGTGTGTGTGTGTATATGATAAAAATGTATTTCAGCAAACCCAGTGGCACAGTACTAAAACACGCCCATATTTATCATCTACAAATATATATAAAGCTTGTGAAAAGGTACTGAGCCACATCTGTGTCTCCACACGTGAATATATAGAATCCCATGGGGAAACACCAAGACACGCTAATGTCTATTCAAATAAATATATATAAACACATACACAACTATCAATACACGTGAAAACATATAAACCCAGTGGAAAAGTACTGAGGTAAGCTTGTGTCTATAACAATACATATAAAACAGGTGGAAATGTACTGAGATAAACATATGCCTATACAAATCAATATACATAAACCCAGTGCAAAAGTCCTGAGATACACTTGTGTCCACATAACTCAATATATATAAACCCAGTGGAAAAGTACCGGGATACACTTGTGTCTATATAAATCAACATATATAAACCAAATGGAAAAGTACTGAGATACTGTGTCTATATAAATCAATATATATAAACCAAGTGGAAAATACTGAGATATATCTGTGTCTCTGCAAATCAATATATATACATCCAGTGGAAAAGTATTGAGATGCACTTGTGTCTATTTAAATCAATATATATAAAACCAGTGGAAAAATACTGAGATACACTAGTGTCTATATAAATCAATATATATAAAACCAGTGGAAAAATACTGAGATACACTAGTGTCTATATAAATCAATATATACACATCCAGTGGAAAAGTACTGAGATACACTTGTGTCTATATAAATCAATATATATATACACCAAGTGGAAAAGTACTGAACATAAGAACATAAGAAATAGGAACAGGAGTAGGCCATCCAGCCCATCAAGCCTGCTCCACCACTCAGCAGAAAAGTACTGAGATACACTTGTGTCTATATAAATCAATATATATACACCAAGTGGAAAAGTACTGAACATAAGAACATAAGAAATAGGAACAGGAGTAGGCCATCCAGCCCATCAAGCCTGCTCCACCACTCAGCAGAAAAGTACTGAGATACATTTGTGTCTATATAAATCAATATATATAAAACCAGTGGTAAAGTACTGAGATACACTTATCGCCATACAAGTCAAAATATATAAACCCAGTGGAAAAGTACTGAGACACACTTGTGTCGATATAAATCAATATATATACATCCAGTGGAAAAGTGCTGAGATACACTTATGTCTATATAAATCAATATATAAAGCAAGTGGAAAATACTGAGATACACTCGTGTCTCTGCAAATGAATATATATAAACCCAGTGGAAAAGTACTGAGATACACTTGTGTCTATATCAATCAATATATATACACCAAGTGGAAAAGTACTGAACATAAGAACATAAGAAATAGGAACAGGAGTAGGCCATCCGGCCCATCAAGCCTGCTCCACCATTCAATAATATCATGGCTGATCTTCTACTTCATCTCCACTTTCCCGCCCTATCCCCATATCCCTTGATTCCCTTAGTTTCCAAAAATCCATCGATTATACTCAATGACTGAGCATCCAGAGCCCGCTGGGCTAGTGAATTCCAAAGTTACACAACCCTCTGAGTGAAGAAACTTTTCCTCATCTCGGTCCTAAATGGCCAACCACATTTTTTGAGACTACATGTGAAAGCATATAAACCCAATGGAAAAGTACTGAGATACAATTGAGTCTATACAAATCAATATACATGAACGAAATGGAAAAGTACTGAGATACATTTGTGTCTATACAAATCAATATATATAAAACCAGTGGGAGAGTACTGAGATACACTTATCTCTATACAAGTCAAAATATTTCAACCCGGTGGAAAAGTACTGAGACATACTTGTGTCTATATAAATCAATATATATACATCCAGTGGAAAAGTACTGCGATACACTTGTATCTCTGCAAATCAATATATATAAAACCAGTGGAAAAGTACTGAGATACACTTGTGTCTATATCAATCAATGTATATGCATCCAGTGGAAAAGTACAGAGATACACTTGTGCCTATACAAAACAATGTATACAAACCCAGTGGACAAGTACTGAGATAAGCTTGTGTCTATAAAAATCAATATATAAACACCAAATGGAAAAATCCTGAGATACACTTGTGCCGACATAAATCAAAATATATGAACCAAATGGAAAAGTACTGAGATACACTTGTGTCTATATAAATCAATATATATAAACCCAGTGGAAAAGTACTGAGATACACTTGTGTCTATATACATCAATAGATAAACAACAAATGGAAAAATCCTGAGATACACTTGTGCCTACATAAATCAAAATATATAAACCCAGTGGAAAAGTAACAAGATCCACTTGTATCTATACAAATCAATATATATAAAGCAAATGGAAAAGCACTGAGATACATTTGTGACTATATAAATCAATATATATAAACTTAGTGGAAGAGTGCTGAGATACACTTGTGTCCATATAAATCAATATATATAAACCCAGTGGAAAATACACTTGTGTCTTTACACATGAAAATTGGGGATGGGCAATAAATGCTGACTTTGCCAGCAACGCCCAATTTCCATGAATGAATAAATATATATATATATATATAAACACAGTGGAAAAGATCTGAGGTGCACTTGAGTCTATGCAAATCAATCTATATAAACCCAGTGGAAAAGTACTGAGAAACATTTGTGTCTATACAAATCAATACATATAAACCAAGGGGAAAAGTATTGAAATACATTTGTGTCTATATAAATCAATATATATTAACCCAGTGGAAAAGTACTGAGATACACGTGTCTATATAAATCAATATATATAAAACCAGTGGGAAAGTACTGAGATGCACTTGTACTTATACACATGAAAACATATAAATCCAGTAGAAAAGTATTGCGATTACACTTGTCCCAATACAAGTTAATATATGTAAACCCTGTGGAAAAGTACTGAGATGCACTTGTCTATAAAAAATCAATATATATAAACCCTGTGGAAAAGTACAGCGATCCACTAGTGAATACACATAAAAACATATAAACCAAGTGGGAAAGTACTGAGATACATTTGTGTCTCTGCAAACCAATATATATAAACCAAGTGGAAAAGTATTGATAAACACTTGTGTCTATACAAATCAATACAAGGGGAAATGTATTGAGATACACTTGTGTCTATATAAATTAATATATATAAATTCAGTGGAAAAATACTGAGATACACTTGTGTTTGTATCAATCAATGTATATACATTCAATGGAAAATCACTAAGGTGCACTTGTGTCAATATAAATTAATATATATGAACCCAGTGGAAAAGTACTGAGATACACTTTTGTCTATACACATAAAAACATATAAACCCAGTGGAAAAGTACAGAGATACACTTTTGTCTATACACATAAAAACATATAAACCCAGTGGAAAAGTACAGAGATACACGTGTTTATACACATAAAAACATATAAACCCAGTGGAAAAGTACAGAGATACACGTGTTTATACACATAAAAACATATAAACCCAGTGGAAAAGTACTGAGACACACTTGTGTCTATGCAAATGAAAACATATAAACCTAAATATCTTCTTAAAAATCTTTGGGTAGAATATCCGCAGGGGCTTTCTGATCTCCCACTGTAACTTTGGTGCAATATCATCGGCAACCGGGAAAAATGGCATAAACAGCCATTTCTCTGGATTTCTGCCAGTCTCCCAAAGTTACGGTGGGAGATGAGGGGAACACCCGTGGAAATTACTGGTGTTTCTGTCTGCATACACTTCCTATATACAACACCTAACTTCCTGTTGTCACTTTTTTTGTCATTTTTTACCATTATAAATTTTTATGCCCACATTCATAATGGATTTTGCCTATGTCGATTCATCACACTGTAATTCACAATCTGGCACTGAGTATCTAAACTGTTTTTGTCAGCTGCAATTGTATCTTAACATTTTTTCTGATTGACTGTTCCCTTCAGGTATGTGAATGTAAAACATACTTTTAAATTCTTAAAATATATTACTTTGCACTCAAGGTGCTTTTGTAAATCATTTAACATATTTTTGCCCAACACTTGAGTGTGTGACTAAATTTAGATCCTGAGCCCATGATGTCCATCATCTGATTTCATTCTTCCATAATGAAGTTTGTGACACTTAAAGGCAAAGCACCTGTCTGTGTTAAAGGCTTACATCTGAGTATGTTTCCTGTCTACATTTACCATTATAAATTCATATATCCATATCTATAATGGGTCCTGATATTTGATTGACGGTTAAAGCTCACTAACCCAAGTTTAGTTAAGCACCCAACCTAGTTTAGTTGAGCACCAATATGTACTCGATCAGCCCACCTGAGGTCGGATCTAAAGTTAGTTGATACATACAAGTGTACGTAGAACAGCTTATACTAATATATGTAATTCATTAAGAACATTTATAAACAGATATATTTTGTTTAAAGAAATATAGAGGGCTCCCCCAAAGGGGCACAGTCTAAAAATTAGAGCCAGACCTTTCAGGAGCGAGATTAGAAAACATTTCTACACACAAAGGGTGGTAGAAGTTTGGAACTCTCTTCCGCAAACGGCATTTGATACTAGCTCAATTGCTAATTTTAAATCTGAGATAGATAGCTTTTTGGCAACCAAAGGTATTAAGGGATATGGGCCAAAGGCAGGTATATGGAGTTAGATCACAGATCAGCCCATGATCTTATCAAATGGCAGAGCAGGCACCAGGGGCTGAATGGCCTACTCCTGTTCCTATGTTTCCTATATGCTGATAGGGTTAGATGAAGAGGGGTGGGGGGAGGCTCATGTGGAGCATAAACACCAGCATTGACCAGTTGAGCCGAATGGCCTGTTTCTGTGCTGTAAATTCTATGTAATTCCATGTAAATGCCTGTATAAACATATCGTGCTGCAATTACCTCCTCCCACCAGTGGTGACAATATAGTGCCCTGGTTTTGTGTCTCCCAGCTTCTCAGCTTGTACTGCAGAAAAACTGCTTTGCTCCAACCAACTCTACTTATCTGCTTCCCAAATTGCTATCAATTTTCCTATTTAATGACAAATAAGAATATGAAATCAAATATTACATCTGTGTGTCTCACTACAATTATCTCCCGACCTCTCCTGTCATTTCACCTGAAGACTACACCAGGTCTTGAGTCCCCATGTCCAATACCACAGGAGATCGACTAGTTTATTTAATAATGAAGTGTACTATAAATTACCACATAAACCATGCTGTAATGTTAGTTCCAAATATGGTGTTCTCATTTTAATAAAACATGAGTAGATGTGCAATGATTATTAGATCTGTTTGGAATAGTTGTGTCACATATAGCATACAGCTAGCTATAATACAAATTGTTGCACTCAGTAATGATATTTCCACTTGTGGGGGAGTCCAAAGGAGACATAAATATAAGATAGTCACTGATAAATCCAATAAGGAATTCAGCAAAACCTCTTTACCCAGAGAGTGGTTAGAATGTGGAACTTGCTACACATGGAGTAGTTGAGGCGAATAGCAGAGATACATTTAAGGGGAAGCTAGATAAGTACATGAGGGAGAAAAGAATAGAAGAATATGCTGATAGGGTGAGATGAAGTAAGGTGGGAGGAGACTTGTGTGGAACATAAACATCGGCATGGACCAGTTGGGCCGAATGGCCTGTTTCTGTGAAGCAAATTCTATGTAATGTAATTCTCGTATATCTATTGACTAATCTTCCTGGGTGCTCATTAGTTAAGTGCCCATCAATCACATTCTACACAAAATGACTATAATTCATCAAAATCCCAAACAGAGGGGATGGAATTCTTGAGTGCAAGCAACTGAGACTCACTGGATATAATTTTTGACATTAACAGCAACAATCGTTGCTTAACCATTATTCCTTCTACTATCCCTGGACTCCATCCTGGCTTGAACAACAAACCTTTGCTCCCTACCTCAGCTAAGGAATGACCCAGCTATTGGCCTCAGCTCCACCAATGCTTCTGCCCACCCAATCATTTGGATCCCACCAGGCCTGCTGATGCTGGCAGAATTTCCTGGTCCCTTTTGCCAGCAGACAGTAACTGGCCCTACTTCATCCCCATTCTACTCAGATCTGGCACCTGATCCATCCCCGTTCTACTCAGATCTGGCACTTGCTCCATCCCTGTTCTACTCAGATCTGGCACCTGCTCCATCCCTGTTCTACTCAGATCTGGCACCTGCTCCATCCCCACCTCCAACTTCCACTTTGCCCAACCACTCCACTCCCAACCATATGCTTTGTTCCCCACCTAAGCATGTTCTGACTGGATGCTCCGTTCCTCTTGTGTCTGCTCTGTCCCTCTGCCCCATGCTCCATTTCAAACTTAAATGCTCTTCTCTGTTCCTCATGCCCTGGAGTACCTGTGAGCAAAATTATGAGAGATCCAGTAGGAATAAATTAAAAATCTTGCATCTGTGCACACTTCCTGTGTGTCATACTTACTTTCTGTGTGACGATTGTCACACTTTCGATCATGCCTGGCAGTAACGACTTGGTGTAACACCTGGAATTCCTTTTAAATGAAACTGTAAGGTTACTTTGGATTTCTATATTTCCCGTCACCTACCTTTGAGACTTCCCAACATTAGGTAGTGCTGCTGTTCTGCCAATGCACATCTCTTAGGTCCATTCATTCATCAAGGTGGTGCTGCAGGTATGTTTTATTTTCAATTTAAAAGATTAACATTTTTATTTTACATTCATTATCTTTTTGTTAGGATTCTGTTGCTGCCTGCGTCCTCCCTGCCTCCTCCTTTAAGCCTGCAGCCTATCGTTCTTGATAGTTCTCACCCCCAAGCCCACTGTTTCCTTCTTCTGGGCCCACAGCACCCTCTATTAGACCCACAGACTCCCACGCCCAGTTCATCTCCTTCCCGGTTGCTTCCTCTCACCCCCGCTGATTTTCACTGGTTTCAAAAACCAGCACTTTTGTTTTAAGAGCACTGTGAACGCCTATATGTTATTTGTCAACTTTTACATTATGGCCCTGACCCTTGCAATATTACACATACCCGTGCTCAATTTAAGAGCCCTCACCCATATTTTGAAGTCTACAGGCAAAGGAAAAGTTTGTCCTGCACAAACTTAGCTTTTATCACAGCAGTTTAGCACAAGGCCACAGTTCACCACAAAAGCAAAGTTGTGGTGGTGATAGAAAAGTTGCCTAATTGTCTACAATAGCACAGCAGAGACATGTAGGCAGTACTGCTGCCTTTCGTGCTGAAGAGTTGGAGGTCTTGCTGCAGGAGGTTTATCATACACAGTTGGCCCTATTTGGGGCCGAGGGCCACCCTACAGTAAAAGTACCCCTTCCAGCTGCATCGAGGAAGGTTACCGGTTGAGTCAATGCAGTCACCCAGTTCCCTTATATCTGGCTACAAATGAGGAAGAAGTGTGCTGTAAAAGGAAGGCAAAGGTAACTGTACACCTTAATTTTGCTTACATTTCTGCCCTCTCTGGGATGTACCATTTCGAACATTGTACATAATCATTGCCCTTTTGCACACACTCTCGCATTGTCCCAAAGCTGGAAAGGCACTCCTTTCTCGCAGATGGAGTTGGCAGTTGTGGAACAGCAAACAGGTGCTCTGGCTTCCGGCCTGAAGCCCTCCTCCGGTACTGGGGGCTTTCTCAGAAGTACCAGCAGCTATGGATGCAGAGATCTCCTAAGAGGCATCCAGCCAATGTTTCTCCTCCTTCAAATGATGCAGGCACCATGGAACGCTGCACAATGAAGGCACCATGGCCGCTAGCTGGATGACAACCACGATGTGCATAACATGCAAAAATTGGGCTCGGGTTGTTAAAAGATCCATTTATATACTTTAATGAGACCTGTGCAAGCATGAAGCAAGGGCTTCAAAAAAGGCCCGAAAAACTGGGTCGTAAAACTGGGCACGAAGCACGTTGGGCACTCATGATCCCACCCATGATTTTGTGACCTGCACTGACAGACTGCAAGACTCCACCAGCGAAGCCTCTCAAGATTGGGGCTTGTAGGCACTCATAGTGCTTTGAAAGTTAAAAAGCTGGTTTCCAAAACCAGCAAAGATTAGGCAATGGGCACGGGAGCAGGAGGCAGTAACCAGAACCAAGAAAGATTAGACAGTAAGCAGCATGGCATGGGAGGGGGATCTACCCCTGCAGAAAATGTTTGGCTAACGTAGGTGGTGGAGGGTTAGGGATGAAGATTGATGGGGGTATCGCTTCAAAAACATTGTGGGTGACACTGGTGAAGGAATCGGGGAGGGCAGCAAGGAAATAGGAGAGATTATAAAGCACAACCCAACAAAGGGCATGGGACATGGGAAATTACATTAGAAAATAAGTAATGCGGGAAGGGTAGCGGGAGAACAAATAACATCAAGATGAAGAATACGGGGCCAGTGTGAAGAGCGTGTCAGGCAAGATGGGAAAAGGACAGAGAGGCTAAAAGCCTGAATGTAGAACACGATGGGAATGATGCAAAATATGGGCAGGGGCAGTGGATGCGGCCTGCAGCCCTCAGCAGCTCCCTGCCCCAACCAAACCACGTCACCCATCACCTCACACCCAGAAAGAAGGAAAGAAAGAGGAAAAAGAGGAAGAAGCAAAAGCTGGCAGAGAGAGAAGCAGCAAAGAAAAGAAATGGAGAGAGAAGGAGAAGAATACGGAGACAGAATCAGAGCCAGCAACAACTGAGGAGAGAGGCCACCGCAAGAACTTACTATAGAATCATAGAATCATAGAAAGTTACGGCACAGAAGGAGGCCATTCAGCCCATTGTGTCCGTGCTGGCCAAAAAAGAGCTATCCAGTTTAATCCCACTCTCCAGCACTTGGTCCGTAGCCTTGTAGGTTACGGGACTTCAAGTGCACATCCAAGTGCAAATCCCCAGGACCTGATGGCCTACATCCTAGGGTTTTAAAAGAGGTGGCTGCAGAGATAGTGGGTGCATTGTTTTTGATCTTCCAGAATTCCCTTGATTCTAGAACGGTCCCTGTGGATTGGAAGGTAGCAAATATAACCCCACTATTCAAGAAAGGAGGGAGCAAGAAAACACAGAACTACGGGCCAGTTAGCCTGACATCAGTAGTAGGGAAAATGCTAGAATCTATTATTAAGGACGTAGTAACAGGGCACATAGAAAATCATAATATGATTAGGCAGAGTCAACACAGTTTTATGAAAGGGAAATCATGTTTGACAAATCTATTAGAGTTTTTTGAGGGTGTAGTTAGCAGGGTAGATAAGGGGGAACCAGTGGATGTAATCTGGTCTCCTTACCTAAGGAAGGATGTACTTGCCCTAGAGGCGGTGTAACGAAGGTTCACTAGATTGATTCCTGGGATGAGAGGGTTGTCCTGTGAGGAGAGATTGAGTAGAATGGGCCTATACTCTGTGGAGGAATTTCTTCACTCAGAGGATCATGAATATTTGGAATTCTCTACCCCAAAGGCCTGTGGATGCTCAGTCATTGAGTATATTCAAGACTGAGATTGATAGATTTTTGGACTCTAAGGGAATCGAGGGATATGGGAATCAGGCAGGAAAGTGAAGTTGAGGTCGAAGATCAGCCAGGAACTTATTGAATGGCAGAGCAGGCTCGAGGGGCTGGATGGCCTACTCCTGCTCCTACTTCTTATATTCTTATATTCTTAACGTAGTAAAACGTCCCAAGACACTTCACAGGGGCAATTATCAAACTAAATTTGACACCAACCCGCATAAGGGGATATTAGGACAGGTGATCAAAAGCTAGGTCAAAGAGGTGGGTTTTAACGGGCATCTTAAAAGAGGAGAGAGAGGCGGAGAGGTTTAGGGAGAGAATTCCAGATTTATGGGGCAAGGCAGCTGAAGGCACAGCCGCCAATGGTGAAGCAATGGAAATCGGGGATGCGCAAGAGGCCAGAATTGGAGGAGTGCAGAGATCTCAGAGGGTTGTAGGGATGGAGGAGATTACAGAGATAGGGAGGGGCGAGGGCCATGAAGGGATTTGAAAACAAGCTACTTGAAGGTAAGTCAATGTCAGAGCAGTGGGAGGCATTCAAAGGGAAGATTCAAGGGGTGTAGAGTAAACATGTTCCCACAAAAAGGGTGCGGCTGCCAAATCTAGAGCCACGTGGATGTCAAGGAGCATACAGGGTAAGATCAGGCAGAAAAGGAAAGCTTATGTCAGATACTGAGAACTCAATACTGCAGAAAGCCTAGAGGAACATAAAAAGTGCAGGGTAAAATTAAAAAGGAAATTAGGAAAGCAAAGAGAGGGCATGAAAAAATACTGACAAGTAAAATCAAGGAAAACCCCAAAGATGTTTTATAAATACATTAAGAGCAAGAAGATAACTAAGGAAAGAGTAGGGCCTAGTAGAGACCAAAAAGGTAACCTATGTGTGGAGGCGGAAGATGTGGGTATGGTTCTTAATGAATACTTTGCGTCTGTCTTCACAAAAAAGAGGGATGATGCAGACATTGTAGTTAAGGAGGAGGAGTGTGAAATATTGGATGGGATAAACTTAGTGAGAGAGGAAGTGTTAAGGGGATTAGCATCTTTGAAAGTGGATAAATCCCCAGGGCCGGATGAAATGTATCCCTGGCTGTTAAAAGAAACAAGGGAGGAAATAGTGGAGGCTCTGACCATCATTTTCCAATCTTCACTGGATACAGGCGTAGTGCAGGAGGATTGGAGGACTGCTAACGTTGTACCATTGTTTAAAAAGGGAGCGAAGAATAGACTGAGTAATTACAGGCCAATCAGTCTAACCACTGTGGTGGGCAAATTATTGGAATCAATTCTGAGACAGGATAAACCGTCACTTAGAAAGGCACGGAGTAATCAAGGACAGTCAGCATGGGTTTGTTGAGGGAAGGTCGTGTCTGACTAACTTGATTGAATTTTTTGAGGAGGTAACAAGGAGGGTCGATGAGGGTAGTGCATTTGATGTAGTCTACATGGATTTTAGCAAGGTTTTTGACAAGGTCCCATAAGGCAGATTGATCAAAAAAGTACAAGCCCATGGGATCCAAGGGAGAGTGGCAAGTTGTTTCCAAAATTGGCTCAGTGGCAGGAAGCAAAGGTAATGGTCGACAAAGGTTTTTGTGACTGGAAGGCGGTTTCCAGTGGGGTTCCGCAGGGCTCAGTACTAGGTCCCTAGTTTTTTGTGATATAAATGATTTGAACTTAAATGTAGGGGGCATGATTAAGAAGTTTGCAGATGATACAACAATTGACTGTGTGGTTGATAGTGAGGAGGAAAGCTGTAGACTGCAGGAAGATATAAATGGACTGATCAGGTGGGCAGAAAAGTGACAAATGGAATTCAATCCAGAGAAGCATGAGATAATGCATTTTAGAAGGGCAAACTAAGCAAGAGAGCACACAATAAATTTTTATTCGTTTTATTCATATATGGGATGTGGGCGTCGCTGGCAACGCCAGCATTTATTGCCCATTCCTAATTGCCCTTGAGAAGGTGGTGGTGAGCCGCCTTCTTGAACTGCTGCAGTCCGTATGGTGAAGGTTCTCCCACAGTGCAGTTAGGTAGGGAATTCCAGGATTTTGACCCAGCAACGATGAAGGAACAGTGATATATTTCCAAGTCGGGATGGTGTGTGACTTGGAGAGGAACGTGCAGGTGGCGGTGTTCCCATGTGCCTGCTGCCCTTGTCCTTCTAGGTGGTAGAGGTTGCGGGTTTGGGAGGTGCTGCTGAAGAAGCCTTGGCGAGTTGCTGCAATGCATCCTGTAGATGGTACACACTGCAGCCACAGTGCGCCAGTGGTGAAGGGAATGAATGATTTGGGTGGTGGATGGGGTGCCAATCAAGCAGGCTGCTTTGTCCTGGATGGTGTTGAGCTTCTTGTGTGTTGTTAGAGCGGCACTCATCCAGGCAAGTGGAGAGTATTCCATCACACTCCTGAATGGGAGGATACTGCAAGGTATAGAGGAAGTGAGGGATCTTGGAGTGCATGTCCACAGATCCCTGAAGGTAGCAGGAAAGGTAGATAAGGTGGTTAAAAAGGCATATGGAATACTTTCCTTTATTAGCCGAGGCATGAAATATAAGGGCAGGGATGTTATGCTTGAACTGTATAAAACACTAGTTAGGCCACAGCTTGAGTACTGCGCACAGTTCCGGTCACCACATTATAGGAAAGATGTAATTGCACTAGAGAGGGTACAGAGGAGATTTACGAGGATGTTGCCAGGACTGGAGAATTTTAGCTATGAGGAAAGATTGGATAGGCTGGGTTGTTCTCTTTGGAACAGAGGAGGCTGAGGGATGGTTTAATTGAGGTATACAAAATTATGAGGTGCCTAGATAGAGTGGATAGGGAGGATCTATTTCCCTTAGCAGAGAGGTCAATAATCAGGAGGCATAGATTTAAATCGATTGGTAGAAGGATTAGAGGGGAGCTGAGGAAATTTTTTTTTCACCCAGAGGGTGGTGGGGGTCTGGAACTCACTGCCTGAAAGGGTGGTAGAGGCCGAAGCCCTCAACTCATTTAAAAAGTACCTGAATGTGCATTTGGAGTGCCATAACCTACAGGGCTATGGACCAAGTACTGGAAAGTGGGATTAGGCTGGGTGGCTCATTTTCGGCCAGCGTGGACACAATGGGCTGAATGGCCTCCTTCTGTGCCGTAAATCTTCTGTGATTCTATGATTCTAAGGATGAGAATTTTAAAATCAAGGCATTGACGGACTTGGAGCCAATGTGGGTCAGCGAGCACATTGGGTTAATCTAGTCTGTTAATCTGAGTGCGCTAATTCTCAGTTCCTGTCTGTTAACGTGATATTGTAGCCTCCAAATTGAAGCATATTAGAACAAAGGGACATTATTGCAAATGTATATGAAGGGGACACACTTGGAACAAATAGCTTTCTGGCCCAATTGGAGAGATGATACAAGCAAATCTGTTCTTATTGACTTGGCACAGCAGGAGCATTAAGTTGTTGGGTTTATAGGCTATTCATTTATTCTTGTCTAATACAGTATTTAAGCAGTAGTTTACAGCCATGAGCATCTTGTTATTGCAAACTAGGGAGGAACATAATGATATCGCCACTCCTTCAGAGGTACTGAAATGCTGAAACTAGCTAGGACTCCCATTATCTTCAAAGCCTTTAGGGTGACTGCAGGGACGGAGGATAAGGACAGATGAGGGGATCACGAGGCAATATCTCATCGGGACAAGTACGTGTTGTCCATATAGAATCATAGAATGGTTACAGCACAGAAGGAGGCCATTCGGCCCATCGAGCCCATGCTGGCTCTTTGTGAGAGCAATCCAGTTAGTCCCATTCCCATGCTTTTTCCCTGTAGCCCTGCAAATTTTTTGCCTTCAAGTATTTATCCAATTCCTTTTTAAAGGAATCTGCTTCCACCACCCCTTCAGGCAGCGTATTCCAGGTCATTACTACTTGCTGAGTAAAAATAGATTTTCCTCATGTTGCCTTTTGCCAATCACCTTAAATCTATGAGCAATGGCACGGGAGATCTACTAGTGCGTGTAAAAGTCTTGCATCCCACACATGTCAGTCACACCTCAAAGCATCACATGTAAAGCATTACACTTGCAGCTGATTGGCTGAAATATAATTTTGATAAAACACCAATTAATCATAATTACACAGTTATGGAACACACTACTCAACAAATAGTGAGTGGGAACCAAAACTACCAATCAAGAAAAGGCAGTCGGGAAAGATCTACCAATAAAAAAGAAGCAGAGCCAATGAAACCATTCAGAATTTTTTTGAAAATCATTGCGGCCACCATCTTGGTTTGTCAGCTACCTCAGAGAGCGTCATAAAATAAAATTAATAACTTAATAAAATAATTCACAGTAATATCATTAAATTACCTATATAGTTGACTCATATGAATCTGAATGCCCTCCATGGATATTTTAGTTTAGGACCCTGTCTCTGTGAGAGAAGAATGGGACTTCAGTTTTATTGCTTCCTCAGGATGTGGAGTGAGGAAGTTCAAACCAAGTCAGGGACTCCAGAATGCATCAGTGTCACTTTGTGCATGTCACAATACTAGGCTATAACTTCCATAATACAGCTTAAGTATCTCTCACTCTCTCTCTCCTCTTTCTCTCTCTCTCTCTCCTCTTTCTTCTCTCTCTTGTCTTTCCACACTCCTCTTTCTCTCACTCTCTCTCTCTTGTCCAATACAATACTGGACAGGGAGAGTGAGGCTTGTAAACAGGAAGTTATGGCTGGCATTTTGTGTTTATGCAGTCTTGCTGTCAATCATAAAAAAATTGATCTGCTGCTCTGGAGACACATCTCAATAAAGGGAGGCTGGATAAGTACTTGAGGGAGAAAGGAATGGATGGTTATGCTGATCGGATGAGATGAAGTAGGGTGGGAGGAGGCTCGTGTGGAGCATAAACACCGGCATAGACCAGTTGGGCCGAATAGTCTATTTCAGTGCAGTAAATTCTATGTAATTCTATGTAGTTTCCTCATTGAACAAACCAAACATGTTTTTCTTACATACAGCTTTCTGATTGTGAATCAATACCAAGAGGGGGAAAATTCTCAGAATACCTGCCATCATCCTGTGGCATGGACCTAACACAATTAAAGATGTAAGACCCCACTTGTCTCAAAGTCCAGTGGTTTTAATTTTACAATTCTGCGCCCTACCCCTTGTGGACGTCTATTCCTCTCTCCCCCACTTTGATTAATTTTTCTGCCCTCTCCCCACCTCCACCGCTGTGATTAGTTCCCAGCCCCCATCCGCACTATACACTGTTGCTCAGCCTCCTTCCCCCGCATTGCACTCTTTCCTACGACCCCCCCATTTCACTCTATTGCGCAGGCTCTTGTGCATTGTTCTCCAGCTGCATTGTGCATTCCTCCCCTACATGCTCTACTTCCTGGAAAGTTATCCCGCTGTGTCCTCCCCCTCTGCTCACCGTAACTTTCACGTCACATTAGCTTTAAGACATAGGGCAAAACCACAGGAGTCAATCACTCACATCATTAAGAAAAGGTCTCCGGCCAGCAACATAGATGGCCTCCTTTAGTTTTAGTCAATATCAGTAGGACACCCATTGTGGGTTAATTAAATCAAGACTCACACAGACATGCTGAGAGACCTCCTTTACCAGTCAATGTGAGAACAGCAGAGACAAAGAGAGAGAGAGAGACAGCTCACTCTCTCTAGTCAAGTCAAAGAGAAAAAAAACCTCAAGGTTCAGGCACGAATGCGTGTGGCCTATAAACAAGGAGGTCAAGGACCAGCCAGTCGAGGGACAGCCGAATTGTGGTACATTCTACCTAAAAAGTGGCAAAGTCACTTATTTTATTATTTTCAGACGGCACAAATAGTGATCTGAAATAGATGTATCTCACTGGAAAACTGCATTCTGTTTATTCATATATTTCATGTAAAATAAATCAGTTTATTGGTTTGCAGTCATCCTCATTCCATGATGTGGACATGCCAGTGATGGACTGGGGTTGACAAATGTAAGGAATCTCACAACACCAGGTTATAGTCCAACTGTTTTATTTTAAAATCACAAGCTTTCGGAGGCTTTCTCCTTCGTCAGGTGAGTTTGGGATTCGAATTCCATGGAAGGTTACCGCATTTACAGTCAGAGAACAATACCTGGTGATTACAGATAATCTTTCTGTTGTCAAGGCAATCAAAGTTTTCAGACAAAGAGATGTTACCTACAGGACCACCGAATACACAAACGGCCAGAACAAAAGACAGAGAGAGAGAGAAAAACATCCGAAAGGAAGAGAAAGTCAGAGAATGACCCGTTGTATTAAAAACAGATAACTTTTTTTCGCTGGTGGGGTTACGTGTAGCGTGACATGAACCCAAGGTCCCGGTTGAGGCCGTCCTCATGGGTGCGGAACTTGGCTATCAATTTCTGCTCGACGATTTTGCGTTGTCATGTGTCTCGAAGGCCGCCTTGGAGAACGCTTACCCGAAGATCAGTGGCTGAATGTCCTTGACTGCTGAAGTGTTCCCCGACTGGGAGGGAACCCTCCTGTCTGGCGATTGTTGCGCGGTGTCCGTTCATCCGTTGTCGCAGTGTCTGCAACGTATGAGGTAGACAACGTTGGCCGAGTCACAGGAGTATGAACCATGTACCTGGTGGGTGGTGTCCTCTCGTGTGATGGTGGTATCTGTGTCAATGATCTGGCATGTCTTGCAGAGGTTGCCGTGGCAGGGTTGTGTGGTGTCGTGGACGCTGTTCTCCTGAAAGCTGGGTAATTTGCTGCGAACGATGGTCTGTTTGAGGTTGGGTGGCTGTTTGAAGGCGAGTAGTGGAGGTTTGGGGATGGCCTTAGCAAGGTGTTCGTCATCATCGATGACATGTTGAAGGCTGCGGAGAACATGGCGTAGTTTCTTCCACAAATCCCAAGATTTCAGCAGCGAACCCAATGAGACAATCAACGATCCGGAACAGCAGACAGAGGGATCCGCGGTACAGCAACCGAAGAAGAAAGAGTCAAACTGGACTCCTCCGGAGGGTCGCTGCCCTAAGCTTGACATGTATGCTCAAGCTGTCAGGAAATGTGTCAATGCCAGATTCATCAGCCGCACTCACAAGACAGTCCAGAATGTCACCTGAGCACAACGCAACGCCATCAACGCTCTCAAGACCAACCGCAACATCGTCATCAAACCAGCGGACAAAGGAGGAGCCATCGTCATACAGAACAGAAGGGACTATTGCAAAGAAGCATACCGACAACTGGACAACCAGGAACACTACAGACGGTTACCCGCAGATCCGACCAAGGAACACACCCACCAGCTCAACAAACTGATCAAGACCTTCGATCCAGACTTTCAAAGCATCCTACGCGCTCTCATCCCACGTACTCCCCGCGTGGGAGACTTCTACTGCCTCCCAAAGATACACAAAGCCAACACACCCAGACGTCCTATCGTATCAGGCAACGGAACCCTGTGTGAGAACCTCTCTGGATACGTCGAGGGCATCCTGAAACCCATCGTACAGGGAACTCCCAGCTTCTGTCGCGACACTACAGACTTCCTACAAAAACTCAGCACCCACGGACCAGTTGAGCCAGGAACACTTCTCACCACGATGGACGTCTCGGCACTCTACACCAGTATCCCCCACGATGACGGCATCGCTGCAACAGCATCAATACTCAACACCAACAACAGCCAATCTCCAGACGGCATCTTACAACTCATCCGCTTCATCCTGGATCACAATGTCTTCACCTTCGACAACCAGTTCTTTACCCAAACACACGGAACAGCCATGGGGACCAAATTCGCACTCCAATACGCCAACATTTTCATGCACAAGTTCGAGCGGGACTTCTTCACTGCACAGGACCTCCAACCAACACTATACACCAGATACATCGACAACATTTTCTTCCTATGGACCCATGGCGAAGAATCACTAAAGAGACTACACGATAACATCAACAAGTTCCATCCCACCATCAAGCTCACCATGGACTACTCCTCAGAATCAGTTTCTTTCTTGGACACACGAAACTCCATCAAAGACGGGCACCTCAGCACCTCACTCTACCGCAAGCCCACGGACAACCTCACGATGCTCCACTTTTCCAGCTCCCACCCTAACCATGTCAAAGAGGCCATCCCCTATGGACAGGCCCTGCGAATACACAGGATCTGTTCAGACGAGGAGGAACGCGATGGACACCTACAGACGCTGAAAGACGCCCTCGTAAGAACAGGATATGACGCTCGACTCGTCGATCGACAGTTCCGACAGGCCACAGCGAAAAATCGCATAGACCTCCTCAGAAGACTAACACGGGACGCAACCAACAGAGTATCCTTCGTCGTCCAGTACTTCCACGGAGCGGAGAAACTACGCCATGTTCTCCGCAGCCTTCAACATGTCATCAATGACGACGAACACCTTGCTAAGGCCATCCCCACGCCTCCACTACTCGCCTTCAAACAGCCACCCAACCTCAAACAGACCATCGTTCGCAGCAAATTACCCAGCTTTCAGGAGAACAGCTTCCACGACACCACACAACCCTGCCACGGCAACCTCTGCAAGACATGCCAGATCATCGACACAGATACCACCATCACACGAGAGGACACCACCCACCAGGTGCATGGTTCATACTCCTGTGACTCGGCCAACGTTGTCTACCTCATACGTTGCAGGAAAGGATGCCCCGGAGCATGGTACATTGGCGAGACCATGCAGACACTGCGACAACGGATGAACGGACACCGCGCAACAATCGCCAGACAGGAGGGTTCCCTCCCAGTCGGGGAACACTTCAGCAGTCAAGGACATTCAGCCACCGATCTTCGGGTAAGCGTTCTCCAAGGCGGCCTTCGAGACGCACGACAATGCAAAATCGTCGAGCAGAAATTGATAGCCAAGTTCCGCACCCATGAGGACGGCCTCAACCGGGATCTTGGGTTCATGTCACGCTACACGTAACCCCACCAGCGAAAAAAAGTTATCTGTTTCTAATACAACGGGTCATGCTCTGACTTTCCCTTCCTTTCGGATGTTTCTCCCTCTCTCTCTCAGTCTTTTGTTCTGGCCGTTTGTATATTCGGTGGTCCTGTAGGTAACATCTCTCTGTCTGAACATATTGATTGCCTTGACAACGGGCAGTTGGAAAGATTATCTGTAATCACCAGGTATTGTTCTCTGACTATGAATGCGGTAACCTTCCATGGAATTCGAATCCCACACTCACCTGACGAAGGAGAAAGCCTCCGAAAGCTTGTGATTTTAAAATAAAACAGTTGGACTATAACCTGGTGTTGTAAGATTCCTTACAATCCTCATTTCAGTAGAGGCTTTTCAGTCAGCCTTCCTTTAGGAGAACACATGGGGCAACACGTGTGAAATCATTGCATCCACAACATGCAACAAGGAGTTGATGTTACTATCCCCAATCATGCTATCATTTAACTAATTATCGGGCAGTAAAGGTGTAGTCCTTCTCATAGGGAATGCGAGTTCCACCTACGGGAGTGACAATGACCCCAAAAGAAGACCGTCCACAAATCTCACAAGTCACATTATATATCTCAGTTATAGCCCATGGATCCTGCACTAGTGTCAGGCACCATGGCTGCCAGGCATGTCCCTCTTCCCCAAAAGCTATCCCTGGAGTCTTAGTGCCTCTTCCAATAAGGTTTGCACTGTTGACTGCCATAGGATGAATGAATCATAGGCGCTGCCAGGGAAATCCGCATTTTGTTCCCGTGGATGCAGGTCGCCTGCACTGGTAAGTTTCTTCAGACAGGTCCAGATAAGAGATCCTAGGGGAAAAATTTGTTAAGGGTCGTTTTCGGGCGTGAGTAGCGTGATGCGCTAGTACCCCACGCCCGATGGACCCTATGCAGGCAGCACGTGAACTTCATGCTGCCTGCTAATTATCACAATATCTCCGTGCAACCCGCGCTGCTGAGAGGCTGCACGGAGAATGAGGAAGTTGGAAATGGGGCATGCACAGCGCACGTCATCAACAGCCTGCACCTCTTAAAGGTGCAGGTACACATTTCAAATGGCAGGTACACAGCTTACTTGGAGGAGGGAAAGATGGCCAGGAGGATAGCAAGACCGGCACGAGAAAGGGCTCCACACTTCTCTGATGATGCTCTAGAGGCCCTGGTGGAAGGCGTGGATGAAAGGAGAGCCAACATGTACCCGCAGGGCGGCTGGTGACCCTCCAGACTGCAGCTCCGCAGACATTGGCATGCTGTGGCGCAGGAAGTAAACACCAGGAGCATTGCAGCATGCACATGGGTGCAGTGCCGAAAGAAGTTCAATGATTTGACACGAGTGGTCAAGGTGAGTAAATGCAAGTGCCAAGTGGTGCGTCCTACCAACTGCACCACTGCTCCATGCACGACACCTCCCGTCACCCACCCACCAACAAACACTGCCCATCCATACGCAATGCTGCACTCGGCATGCTGCATCTCACCTGCACATAGTACCGCATTTGCAGGCCACACAACCACCACTCACAAGTCACACAAACTGGCAGCTATTCGACCATGACAGGCACATCACCCACACACCTTGCAGGATACTCACTGACACACTGTTCTCTGTCTTGCAGGAGAAGGTGGCGCATAACAGCCGGCAGCAGGAGGGACCTGAGGGTGGATGAGCACGCCTACACGTCCTCACCCCCCTAGAGGAGACAGTGCTTAGGATCATTGGGCAGGCTGTCACTGCAGCCATCACAACATGCGTGCTGGAGGTCCCGATGAAGTGGGGGTCTCTGCATATCTAATGCTCCTTCTCCTTTTCCACATCTCCTTCCTCCCATAATCTTTTCTGACTCACGTGCTGCAGATGCTGTCTTACTTGCTCCTCTCCGCACTCCACAACTCAACCTGTTTCCCTTTGTCATTGCAGATACCCAAGAACACATGACGACACCGTCCGAGGAGGGGGAGGAGGAGGACACTGAAGCCACACTGTCAATCAATCTGACACTTGCTTCCACCAGCTCAGAGACTGACACTGCGCGTCCTTTAGAGGCTAGGTTAGAGGAGGGATCAGCACGTGGGGAGACACTGAGCGCAGGAGCCGGGGCGGGGAGAATGGATACCACAGGAGCCAGCTCACCGGAGGGCGAGGTCGCTCACTAGTTCTGCTGCTGAGGAGTCAGATGAGGACTTCGATGGGCCAGGCTACAGAAGACGGCTGATGAGCATACACCAACAAATGCTTGGGGCACTGGAAAACCTGCCAGAAAGCCTGCACACAATGAGAAGGGGCATGGAGGAGTCCAGCTCCAGCTTGGCACAGGGCTTTGCACAGAGCTTGGAGCCCAACCTTACACACATGGAATGGGTGGTCACCTCCATCAGCACACTTATGGAACCCACCATGATGCAACATCTGATGACTGATGTCACAGCTTCCATTGCAGCACAAACATCTGCCATCCAAGATCTGACTGCTGCATTTGGAGCTCAGACTGCTGTCTTTGAAGCTCAGACTGCAGCTATCATGGGGACCACTGTGGAACGGGGCTTCCAGGGCATCACAGCACTCCAGCAATCTGTTCTCCAGCTGATGACCAGGATTGCTGAGGCGCCACCCCGGGAGAGTCTCTCAGGACGACAGCCTTCCTGCTCCCACCCCTGCCACTCCGCCAGTGCCCCTGTTGCTGCTCGAGGTCATCCTCCGAGGCCATCTGCACGCTCCTCCATTGAAGGCCAGCAGCCTCCCACTACCCATGCTCCAGCCACTGGGGAAGCACCTCTTAGGAGCACTAGGATAGGTAAAGGCACACGAACAACAGGCACTAAGGGAATACACAAGGGTGAATAGTTCTGTTAGGTTTGCATAATTTCATTTATTCATTGATAAATGAGACTTTGATTTTGCAATTAGTGGTGGTTTTTATTCATGCAATGAGCTGAGGGGGAAAGCAATGTGTAATCAGATGGAGGATGAATTGATTATCTTGTGGGAGCAGAAAGGTGGGGTGTGTAGGACTGTTGGTGAGTTGGGAGAAGTAGTTCAAATTATTGATAGCGGGCACGGATCAGACGAGCACGCAGAGCCCTTGCAGACAAGGCGTGTGGTTCCTGTTGCACCCTTGCGTCTTCCTCCACTTCCTCTTCTGGCTCCACCCCCTCCTCCTCCTCCTCCTCAGCCTCTTCCTCCTCCTCCTCTTCAGCCTCTTCCTCCTCAGCCTCCTCCTCCTCCACCTCTGGCTCAGGATCTTCTCCAATCATTGGTGGCAAAGGCTGGTCCCTCATGATGGCGAGGTTGTGCAGCCTGCAGCAGACCACCACGAATCTGCCCACCCGCTCAGGGGAGTACTGCAGGGCTCCTCCAGACCGGTCCAGGCAGCGGAAGTGTTGTTTGAGGGGGCCCATGGTGTGCTCGATGATGTTGCGTGTGGCAGCATGGCTCTCATTATAGGCCTGCTATGCATGTGTGCATGGGTTCCTGACTGGTGTCATGAGCCACAGCGTGAGGGGATAGCCCTTGTCACCCAGTAGCCAGCCTTTGACTTGCCGAGTCGGGTGAAAGATAGCTGGCACGTTGGACTGCCGCATGATGAAGGCGTCGTGACTGCTCCCAGGGTAGCGGGCATCGACCTCCAAGATGCGATGCGTGTGGTCGCACACCAGCTGCACGTTGAGGGAGTGGAAGCCATTTCGGTTGACGAAGACGGCTGAGTTGATGTGCGGGGCACACCGGGCAATATGCGTGCAGTCAATGGCACCCTGCACCATGGGGAAGACAGCAATGTGAGCGAACCCCCCGTGCTCGCTCGTTCTGCTTGTCTCTGTGGAGAGGGAAGGTGATGAACCTGTTCCTCATGTGGTACAGTGCGTCTGTGACCGCCCTTATGTAGCAGTGCACTGCATACTGCGAGATGTTGCACATGTCACCAGCAGAGGCCTGAAATGCTCCTGAGCTGTAGAAATTCAGCACCACGGTGACCTTCACAGCCACAGGCAATGCTGTCCTCGCCCTGCTCTGAGGCTGCAGTTGTGGCCGCACCAGTTGACAGATCTCGGTGACGGCTTCCTTGGTGAACCTCAGGCATCGGATGCAATCCTCCTTGGTCATGTCGAGGTAAGAGAATTGATCCCGGAAGGCCCTCGTTGGATAGGGCCTCCTGCTCAGTGCCCTGCGCCTCCTCGTCCTCCGTCTCCTCACAGCTTGACCTGCAATGCGCGGCCTCTCTGCATGTTCCCAGTCATGCTCAATGCCCAGCGGGAGCCCTTGCAGACCGTCCATGGTTGGCAGGAATGTTGTTCAACCACAGTTGTAACTTTCTGACCTGTAAGGCAATACCTGTCAATCCACTCTCAAAAGTAGTCTGGGAACTCGCAGTAAGAATTGGGAGCTTCAAAAAGCACTTCCTACTCCTCCAGCAGACAGAAGCAATAATCCTACAACTAACCTGCAACACCTGCATGACCCCTTTAAAAAGCGCTGGTCGGGGTGTCCTTCAGGCACTGTAAGACACATTCAGATGGTCGGGGTTAAGACTGTGTGTTGAGTTGAGCGTTAAGGTTGAAAATGTGTGTATCACTTTAAATCAGCGTTGCACACTGATTGCATGCATTTTCTCCCTACATTACATGCTTCCAGCATTCGGTATTTGCGCATGCGCTAACTCCTATATCAAGATGGCGTCCGGCGCACATCACGCGGGAAACGTGCCTGCGCATCCAAGACACCATCTTGGATGTCAGAGAGACGGTGTAGCGCCGAAACAATGGGCGATACACGGCCCAATTTAGCGCCCCCGTCACTGTAGACACAACCGTCACCACAAAGAGGTGTTGAAATGGAGTGCCTAAGGTGCATTCTCACCTGTCTGGCAAACCTCCTGTAATTCTTCTCCTCCAGAACCTGCAAATAGAGAGGTATGCCTGTAGCTGGGAAGTAATGAACCCTTTTTATCTGTGATAAAAAGATGCAATACAGTTTTAAGTATCTATCAGGAAAGTTCCAAAAGGTTTCAAAAACATTCTTTATGCAACAAGACCAAGATAGTGCCGAAACAATCAGTTTCGATGAAATAACTATAATGACCTTTAACACGAGGACCCAACTCCAGCAGTACATTTTTTAAAGAGCTACTCAGCGATTTGGGCGCTGCTGCTGCCTACCAATCATATTAATGGGGAGTTTGCCTTAATTACATCAATTTACAGGTTACAATGAGCCTTGCGCACAGTCTGTGCACAGACTCCAAGCACGTACTGCACGTGTTTGCCGCATGATTGTGTGCTAGGTACAGAGGACTCAAGTCACTATAGTACAAGGAGTCTGCTCCCGATGCATACCAGCTCAATGGGCATCCGCCATCACATTATCAACCCCAGCGTGTTAAATAATACACAAAGGAATGATATACCCGGTGTCACACCGTTTTACATCTCTCCCGATTTTTATTTCCATTGGAGCCGCAATCAGTTCCCTCCCACAGCCCACTCCAATCTCCCCTCCCGTGAGGCAGGCAGGCCGGCATTGGTCTCTTTGAACAAGCGAGCTGCCTGTGGAACCTGGCAGCTCACGCCGAGTTTGCTACTGAGGCCCAAGGCCCAATTTCCATCCATCCTCAGGCCTCTCGGTCCGGGCAGGCTGGGCTTTGCAGCGCCGAGTCTAGGCCCGAAAACGGGCCCAGACCAAGGTCTGCCCCTGTGATGTCATGCTGCGGATGGAAAGCCCTCCCCTCACGGGTAACACGTTTCAAAAATTCGGGCATGTGCTGCCCCCAATATTCGAATATCGAAAATCACATGAACATGCACCTAAATCTCGATTATATAGGCTCCTTAGTCAGCAGCACCAAGCCAGAAAATCTTTTCTAATGTGCCATTTATTGATAATTAGTTTTGTTTGCTTGGAAGTAATGTAGAGTGAAAGACTGATTTAAAATAGCCAACTAATGCTTTGAATAGCTGTCAGCTCCAGCTGGTGTTACATTTGGCAAATGCTCCACTTGTCAGCACTTTAAATATTTAGAACTAATTTTAAACCGAGTGTTTCAAGTGTCTGTGAGTGGAGTGTGTGTAGAAGATAACACCAACTGCTCAACTATTACCAACTGGTAACACCCTCCATGATCACGTAGGGGGGGGGGCGGGGAGGAGAGGGGAAGAGGTAGAGCATCGGCGCATGAGTGGGTGAGGAGAGACACAGCCGGACAGATGAGATATTGTAGGAGTGTTTTCATGGTAAGTTTATTTTCACTGGCTGTGTTTCTCTGAGATAAGGTAGAGCTTGGGTGTCAGCCATGGCTCAGTAGGTTGCACTCTCACCTCTGAGTCAGAGACTTGAGCACAAAATCTGGGCTGACACTCCACTGCTGTACTGAGGGAGTGCCGAACTGTCGGAGATGCCGCTTCTCGAATGAAACATTAAACCATGTCTGCCCTCTCAGGTGGCGTAAAAGATCCCATAACACTATTTCAAAGAAGAGCGGGGGAGTTCTCCCC
Organism: Heptranchias perlo; assembly: GCF_035084215.1. NCBI lineage: Eukaryota > Metazoa > Chordata > Chondrichthyes > Hexanchiformes > Hexanchidae > Heptranchias > Heptranchias perlo. Next base: position 24,134,356 of record NC_090326.1, read on the forward strand.
AGTGTCCTGGCCACCATTCATCCCTCAATCAATATCACTAAAACAGATTATTTGGTCATTTATCTCATTGCTGTTTGTGGGACCTTGCTGTGTGCAAATTGGCTGCTGCATTTCCTACATTACAACAGTGACTACACTTCAAAAAAGTAATTCATTGGCTGCAAAGTGCTTTGGGACATCGTGAGGTTGTGAAAGATGCTGTATCATATAAATGCAAGTTCTTTCTTTCTTTATAGTGTACGCCAGTGCCCTAATAGAGGATCCTTTTGGGAACGTTCCAGCATCATTTGAGCTTTAAAATTGGGCCTAAGGTTGCTTACTGCAGTACCTATTTGACGTGATAATATGTAAAACTCAGCACGAGTACCTTGCGATGTTTGGGAACTGCAGAATGAGTAGTCAGCGTTGCTAAGCATCTCGAGAATAGAAAAATTGTGAGCCCTAAATTGAAACGAATCCCAGAGGACCATTTAATAAGATGTCAGGGTTGTTGAAAAGCTCAGCCTTACAGCTTTGATCTGTAAAAGGATTGCAGTGGGGAAATCAACTGAGAATGAACACGAGGTAAGGACATTTCTTCAACCCCTGAGGCAGGTGGGAGATCACATGACGGTGACATTTCACAGGTCAACGCTGTCCTGGTCCTCGCAGCAGAAATAAAGGAATGACAGATTGAGCTCTTTCTTATTCTTAACCCCTGATATCTTTAATAAACCAAGAAATATAATTTCAGGTAACTTACCACATGAAACATGTCACAGAAGAATTGGGGGATCTTTCAAACTCAGGGGCTTAAAACGGGTGGTATTCGATCAGCCGCCAGTAGACACCCCGTCCAATGTTCCTCGCCATTGAAAAGGAAAATCAGGCAGGGTGTATAACAGGGAGAGTGTATAACAGGGAGAGCGTATAACAGGCATGGTGAAAAACAGGCAGGGTGTATAACAGGGAGAGCGTACAATAGGGAGAGCGTACAACAGGGAGAGCGTATAACAGGGAGAATGAAAAACAGGCAGGGTGTATAACAGGGAGAGTGTATAACAGGGAGAGTGTATAACAGGCAGGGTGAATAACAGGGAGAGTGTATAACAGGGAGAGTGTATAACAGGGAGAGTGTATAACTGGCAGGGTGAAAAACAGGCAGGGTGTATAACAGGCAGGGTGTATAACAGGGAGAGTGTATAACAGGGAGAGTGTATAACAGGCAGGGTGCATAACAGGCAGGGTGAATAACAGGGAGAGTGTATAACAGGCAGGGTGTATAACAGGCAGGGTGTATAACAGGCAGGCTGTATAAAAGGCAGGGTGTATAACAGGGAGAGTGTATAACAGGCGGGATAACAGGCGGGGTGTATAACAGGCAGGGTGTATAGCAGGGAGAGTGTATAACAGGCAGGGTGAATAACAGGGAGTGTGTATAAAAGGCAGGGTGTATAACAGGCAGGGTGTATAACAGGCAGGGTGTGTAACAGGGAGAGTGTATATCAGGCGGTAAAACAGGCAGGGTGTATAAAAGGCAGGGTGTATAACAGGGAGAGTGTATAACAGGCGGTATAACAGGTGGGGTGTATAACAGGCAGGATGTATAACAGACAGGGTGTATAACAGGCAGGGTGTATAATAGGGAGAGTGTATAACAGGCAGGGTGTTTTTTTTTATTCGTTCATGGGAATGTAGGCGATGCTGGCGAGGCCGGCATTTATTGCCCATCCCTAATTGCCCTTGAGAAGGTGGTGGTGAGCCGCCTTCTTGAACCGCTGCAGTCCGTGTGGTGAAGGTTCTCCCACAGTGCTGAAAGGAAGGGAGTTCCAGGATTTTGACCCAGCGACGATGAAGGAAAGGCGATATATTTCCAAGTCGGGATGGTGTGTGACTTGGAGGGGAACGTGCAGGTGGTGTTGTTCCCATGTGCCTGCTGCTCTTGTCCTTCTAGGTGGTAGAGGTCGCGGATTTGGGAGGTGCTGTCGAAGAAGCCTTGGCGAGTTGCTGCAGTGCATCCTGCACACTGTGCGCCAGTGGTGAAGGGAGTGAATGTTCAGGGTGGTGGATGGGGTGCCAATCAAAAGGGCTGCTTTATCTTGGATGGTGTCGAGCTTCTTGAGTGTTGTTGGAGCTGCACTCATCCATCACACTCCTGACTTGTGCCTTGTAGATGGTGGAAAGGCTTTGGGGAGTCAGGAGGTGAGTCACTCGCCGCAGAATACCCAGCCTCTGACCTGCTCTCGTAGCCACAGTATTTATATGGCTGGTCCAGTTAAGTTTCTGGTCAATAGTGACCCCCAGGATGTTGATGATGGGGGATTCAGTGATGGTAATGCTGTTGAATGTCAAGGGGAGGTGGTTAGACTCTCTCTTGTTGGAGATGGTCATTGCCTGGCACTTCTCTGACGCGAATGTTACTTGCCACTTATCAGCCCAAGCCTGGATGTTGCCCAGGTCTTACTGCATGCGGGCTCGGACTGCTTCATTATTTGAGAGATTGCGAATGGAACTGAACACTGTGCAATCATCAGCGAACATCCCCATTTCTGACCTTATGATGGAGGGAAGGTCATTGATGAAGCAGCTGAAGATGGTTGGGCCTAGGCCACTGCCCTGAGGAATTCCTGCAGCAATGTCCTGGGGCTGAGATGATTGGCCTCCAACAACCACGACCATCTTCCTTTTTGCTAGGTATGACTCCAGCCACTGGAGAGTTTTCCCCCTGATTCCCATTGACTCCAATTTTACTGGGCTCCTTGGTGCCACACTCGGTCAAATGCTGCCTTGATGTCAAGGGCAGTCACTCTCACCTCACCTCTGGAATTCAGCTCTTTTGTCCATGTTTGGACCAAGGCTGTAATGAGGTCTGGAGCCGAGTGGTCCTGGCGGAACCCAAACTGAGCATCGGTGAGCAGGTTATTGGTGAGTAAGTGCTGCTTGATAGCACTGTCGACGACTCCTTCCTTCACTTTGCTGATGATTGAGAGGAGACTGATGGGGCGGTAATTGGCCGGATTGGATTTGTCCTGCTTTTTGTGGACAGGACATACCTGGGCAATTTTCCACATTGTCGGGTAGATGCCAGTGTTGTAGCTGTACTGGAACAGCTTGGCTAGAGGCGCAGCTAGTTCTGGAGCACAAGTCTTCAGCACTACAGCCGGGATGTTGTCGGGGCCCAAAGCCTTTGCTGTATCCAGTGCACTCAGCCGTTTCTTGATATCACGTGGAGTGAATCCAATTGGCTGAAGATTGGCTTCTGTGATGGTGGGGATATCGGGAGGAGGCCGAGATGGATCATCCGCTCGGCACTTCTGGCTGAAGATGGTTGCAAACGCTTCAGACTTGTCTTTTGCACTCACGTGCTGGACTCCGCCATCATTGAGGATGGGGATGTTTGCAGAGCCTCCTCCTCCCGTTAGTTGTTTAATTGTCCACCACCATTCACGACTGGATGTGGTAGGACTGCAGAGCTTTGATCTGATCCGTTGGTTGTGGAATCGCTTAGCTCTGTCTATAGTATGTTGCTTCCGCTGTTTAGCATGCATGTAGTCCTGAATTGTAGCTTCACCAGATTGGCACCTCATTTTTAGATTGTGCTGGAATACAATTCTGCTGCTGCTGATGGCTCACAGCACCTCATGGATGCCCAGTTTTGAGCTGCTAGATCAGTTCTGAATCTATCCCATTTGGCACGGTGGTAGTGCCACACAACACCTTTGACAAGGTACCGCATGGTAGGTTGTTACATAAGGTTAAATCTCATGGGATCCAAGGTGAGGTAGCCAATTGGATACAAAATTGGCTTGACGACAGAAGACAGAGGGTGGTTGTAGAGGGTTGTTTTTCAAACTGGATGCCTGTGTCCAGCGGTGTGCCTCAGGGATCGGTGCTGGGTCCGCTGTTATTTGTTATTTATATTAATGATTTGGATGAGAATTTAGGAGGCATGGTTAGTAAGTTTGCAGATGACACCAAGATTGGTGGCATTGTGGACAGTGAAGAAGGTTATCTAGGATTGCAACGGGATCTTGATAAATTGGGCCAGTGGGCCGATGAATGGCAGATGGAGTTTAATTTAGATAAATGTGAGGTGATGCATTTTGGTAGATCGATTCGGGCCAGGACCTACTCCGTTAATGGTAGGGCGTTGGGGAGAGTTATAGAACAAAGAGATCTAGGAGTACAGGTTCATAGCTCCTTGAAAGTGGAGTCACAGGTGGATAGGGTGGTGAAGAAGGCATTCGGCATGCTTGGTTTCATTGGTCAGAACATTGAATACAGGAGTTGGGATGTCTTGTTGAAGTTGTACAAGACATTAGTAAGGCCACACTTGGAATACTGTGTACAGTTCTGGTCACCCTATTATAGAAAGGATATTATTAAACTAGAAAGAGTGCAGAAAAGATTTACTAGGATGCTACCGGGACTTGATGGTTTGACTTATAGGGAGAGATTGGATAGACTGGGACTTTTTTCCCTGGAGAGTAGGAGGTTAAGGGGTGATCTTATAGAAGTCTATAAAATAATGAGGGGCATAGATAAGGTAGATAGTCAAAATCTTTTCCCAAAGGTAGGGGAGTCTATAACGAGGGGGCATACATTTAAGGTGAGAGGGGAGAGATACAAAAGGGTTCAGAGGGGCAATTTTTTCACTCAAAGGGTGGTGAGTGTCTGGAACGAGCTGCCAGAGGCAGTAGTAGAGGCGGGTACAATTTTGTCTTTTAAAAAGCATTTGGACAGTTACATGGGTAAGATGGGTAGAGAGGGATATGGGCCAAGTGCAGGAAATTGGGACTAGCTTAGTGGTATAAACTGGGCGACATGGACATGTTGGGCCGAAGGGCCTGTTTCCATGTTGTAACTTCTATGATTCTATGATTCTTCTATGAACACGTTGGATGGTGTCCCCAGTGCAAAGACGGGACTTCATCTCCACGAGGACTGTGCGGTGGTCACTCCTACCAATACTGTCATGGACAGGTACATTGGTGAGGACGAGGTCAAGTAAGTTTTTCCCTCGTGTTGGTTCGCTTACCACCTGCCGCAGGCCCAGTCTGGCAGCTATGTCCTTCAGGACTCGGCCAGCTCGGTCAGTAGTTGTGCTACCGAGCCACTCTTGGTGATGGACATTGATGTCCCCCACCCAGAGTACATTTTGTGCCCTTGCTACCCTCAGTGCTTCCTCCAAGTGGTGCTCAACATGGAGGAGGACTGATTCATCAGCTGAGGGAGGGAGGTAGGTGGTAATCAGCAGGAGGTTTCCTTGGCCATGTTTGACCTGATGCCATGAGATTTCATGGGGTCCAGAGTCAATGTTGAGGACTCCCAGGGCCACTCCCTCCTGACTGAATATCACTGTACCGCCACCTCTGGTGGATCTGTCCTGCCGGTGGGACATTGGCTGAAAGGTATGATTCTGTGAGTATGGCTATGTCAGGCTGTTGCTTGACTAGTCTGTGGGACAGCTCTCCCAATTTCAGCACAAGTCCCCAGATGTTAGTGAGGAGGACTTTGCAGGGTCGACTGGGCTTGGTTTGCCGTTGTCCGGTGCCTAGTGGTCCGATGCCAGGTGGTCCGTCCGGTTTTATTCTTACAACAGGCAGGCTGTATAATTGGGAGAGTGTATAACAGGGAGAGTGTACAACAGGAAGAGTGTATAACAGGCGGGGTGTGTCACAGGCAGGGTGTATAACAGGGAGAGTGTATAACAGGGAGAGTGTATAACAGGGAGAGTGTATAACAGGGAGAGTGTATAACAGGGAGAGTGTATAACAGGGAGGGCGTATAACAAGCAGGGTGTATAACAGGCAGTCTGTCTAATAGCGAGGATGTATAACAGGCAGAATGTATAACAGGCAGGGCGCATAACAGGGAGGGTGTATAACAGGGAGAGTGTAAAACAGGGAGAGTGTAAAACAGGGAGAGTGTAAAACAGGGTGGGTGTATAACAGGGAGAGAGTATAACAGGCAGGGGATATAACAGGCAGGAGATATAACAGGCAGGAGATATAACAGGCAGGGGGTATAACAGGGAGAGTGTATAACAGGCATGGGATATAACAGGCAGGCTGTGTAACAGACTGGGTGTACAATAGGCGGGGCGTATAACAGGCAGGGTGTATAACAGGAGGTGTGTATAACAGGCAGAGTGTATAACAGGCAGGGTGTATAACAGGCAGAGTGTATAACAGGCAGGGTGTATAACAGGCAGAGTGTATAACAGGCAGAGTGTATAACAGGCGGGTTGTATAACAGGCAGGGTGTATAACAGGCGGGTTGTATAACAGGCAGAATGTATAACAGGCGGGGTGTATAACAGGCGGGGTGTATAACAGGCAGAGTGGATAACAGGCAGAGTGGATAACAGGCGGGGTATATTACAGGCGGGGTATATAACAGGCAGAGTGTATAACAGGCAGGGTGTATAACAGGTGGGGTGTATAACAGGCAGAGTGTATAACAGGCGGGTTGTATAACAGGCAGGGTGTATAACAGGCGGGTTGTATAACAGGCAGGGTGTATAACAGGCAGCCGATCTGCTACCATCCGTTTTACGGCCCTGCATAGCTAAAAGTTCCACTCGTTGTTTTGGGGGAGCACGACAGAACAACAGTCTCTGAATCAGATGCCCTCTGTCATATTTTGGGTTCATAACAAGTTATGAACGTTTTGAAATACTTGATTTTTTTTTTACGCCTCCAATTTACTTCTGCTGAAGACACCTGTGGGTTATGTTTCCACGGGCACTGGCCACCCTATAGCATCCTGCCCAAGTGGCTGTTATAAATCGGTGATTGTGGGTAAGATATTTCACCATGCAGGGCTTCACAGTCAGCTTCAACCTGTCCTCATCTAACATCCAAACACAGGCACTTTCTAGCAAGAGTCACTGGAAAGCAGTGAGGAGCAGAAGGACCGGGTGATTTTTGTTTTTACCCTTCGTAATCCACTGAAACCAATTGTAGCACCTTACCACCACCCTGATTTGAGATCAGCTCACTCAACACAGACTGGGAATTGAGTCTAGGACCTTCCTGGGCTGCCAAAGTTACTGTGCTGGATGGAACATTCAAACAACACCACCTTTGTCCTTCACAACTTTGAACCAAGTATTTTTCTTTCACTGTGAAATGTAAATTGTTTAATTTTTACAGTTTTCCTCTCTGCTAATGTTTGCCCCTTGCCCTCCTCGCCCGACGGTCTTGATTTATTGCTGGGGTGGAGTTCCAGTCAATTTGTGGGTACTTTATCCAATTGGATAGTCTTCATGCGTAAGCGAGACTTGGCAGGGGATTCTACCATGAGGAACAACTCAGTCAAGCTTTAAAGAATTCTTCCCTTCATTGAGACTTATCAATTTTTTTTTTTAAATTCCATTTTCCTCAATTTATCAATAATGCAATAATAACCACTATTTTGTTTTTTTGGAAATGTCTGAAAGAGGCCTGCGCTTTGTGATAGAAGCTGGCTGAATGTTGGTCAGACACTCCAGCTTCAGTCTTACTTCTTCAGTATGCCTCCTCTCGAGTCTAGACTGATAGCATTGGGTCATAAATCACGAGGAACAACATCCCCTTTTGGGGGAGAGAGTTCCAGATGTCTACTGCCCTGTGTCTGAAGAAGTGCCTCCTGATTTCACTCTTAAATGGCCTGGCTCTAATTTTAAGATTATAAATCCCTTCCCTGAGGCTTCACTGAGTAAAATCAATGCCTCATTTTATTTACCTTAGAAATTTATGTTTGTTGGATAGTTCCTCCAGACTGTTGTCTGCTTATTAGCTCTTTGTCCATAGCTTCTTCTTCTTCAGTGTGCATCCTCCACACATCGCTGCAGTTATGTTGACACCAGATCATGTTCCTGGGGAAAAAAAATATCAGGAGGGACAAGCTGTCCTTTAAAAAAGTTCGTAATGTCATGGCACCGTGACATCAGAGGAGTCCTCCACGTGACTTCTTCCCGCTCTCAGGCTTCATATAAAGTAAGATCTACCATTGGGGCTTCCATTTGTTTTTTTCCCTCCAGCTTTGGATGTAATATTTCATGTGCCTGTCAGGCTACCAAGGGAAAAAAAAGACTTCAGAAATGTAATATTTTTGTCACTTTAATGTTGTAATATAGTCTATCATTCTTTTAAAAGTTATTCTTTATGGCATCTTTGGATCTTCAATCAAAATTTGCAGTAATAGCTTTAAGCAGTGCTCGCTCGCCTTTATTCTCAATAGGTGGACATAATAAGTGTCCAGAATGCCTCATGGCCGCACACAATATGGCACAGTGCCAGATCTGTTTATCGTTTTCAGTCCACGTGTGCAAGACCTCCTTTATTGCCTCGACCCTGTGCTAACTCATCAATTGATAGACACTGATGGAGGGTCCCCAGCTTAGAAAGGCTCTGCTCTGGAGCCAGAGTCGCAGATGGTACTGAAACACTTGATTTCCTCTCAGGCACTTTTATCTAATCTAACAACAACAATACCAACTTGCATTTATATACAACAACAACAACTTGCATTTATATAGCACCTTTAACGTAGTGAACCGTCCCAGGGTGCTTCACAGGAGCGCAATCAAACAAAATTTGACACTGAGCCAAATGAGGAGATATCAGGACTCGAGACCAATAGCTTGTCAAAGAGGCAGATTTTAAGGACCGACTTAAAGGAGGAGAGAGAGGTTGAGAGGTTTAGGGAGGGAATTCCAGAGCTAAGGGCCCAGGCAGCTAAAGACATGGCCGCCAATGGTGGAGCGATGAAAATCGGGGATGCACAAGAGGCCAGAATTGGTGGCAACTTATAGCCTCCTCCTCAGTACCGGGTTTGGCATTATAAGTTTATAACCTCACAAACCTGAAAGTGCCTGAGAATTCAAAACTGCCGCCTTTAAAAGAAGTGCTGACAACACCTTCAGTGCGGTCGGCAGCAGTGTCACTTATTCAAAGGAGCTTTTGCTCCATAAACTGCTTCATAAACAGCGGGATTCACCGCTTAGCACCCGTGGATCCCTTGATAGTATAATGACTCGTCCAACTGGTACTGACCTCAGTGCTCTGCACCACTGGCCATCCGCAACTGCCTTTGGGATCCTCTCCTGTGCAGCTGGAACTCCTCCTCACATCGCACGAGAAAGGATTGCCGTCTGTTCACTGCCGCTGCCAGTGATGACGGGCAAGGGGACTTGGCACTGGCCTGCACTGCATCTCCTGGAATCGTTACTGACAACAATAAGACTGCCACTGCTTCAGCTTTGGAAATCCCGCCATCTCTTTACCAACTTGCCAGTCCACTTTCAAGGGGCCAGGATCAGTTCCTGTCAGCAGAGGTACTAGATCTGCTCTTCTCTTTCTGCTTCCTCCCTTTCTCACTCTGAAAGTGTCATTGTGGGGAGTGAGCACACTGCCTGCAGCAAGGGAAGTAGGCAGGTGCAAATCGGACTCCCAAACTGCTGGCCATAAGACCATAAGACCACAAGACATGGGAGCAGGAGTAGGCCATTCGGCCCCTCGAGCCTGCTCCGCATTCAATGAGATCATGGCTGATCTGATTTTTATCTCAACTCCACTTTCCCGCCTTTTCTCCATATCCTTTGACCCGCTTGCTGATCAAAAATTTGTCTAACTCAGCCTTGAATGTATTCAATGACTCAGCCTCCACAGCTTTTTGGGGTAAAGAATTCCAAAGAATCACCACCCTCTGGGAGAAGAAATTCATCCTCATTTCCGTCTTAAGCGGGCGACCACTTATTCTGAGACTACGCCCCCTAGTTTTAGATTCCCCCATGAGGGGTAACATCCTCTCACCATCTACCCTATCAAGTCCCCTCAAAATCTTGTATGTTTCAATAAGATCTCCTCTCATTCTTCTAAACTCCAATGAGTATAGACCCAACCTGTGCAATCTTTCCTCATAAGACAACCCTTCCATACCCGGAATCAACCTAGTGAACCTTCTCTGAACTACCTCCAATGCAAGTATGTCCTTCCTTAAATAAGGGCACCAGAACTGTACGCAGTACTCCAGGTGTGGTCTCACCAGCACCCCGTACAGTTGTAGCATGACTTCCCTGCTATTATACTACGTCCCCCTAGAAATAAAGGCCAATATTCTGTTTGCCTTCCGGATTACCTGCTGCACCTGTATGTTGACTTTTTGTGTTTCATGTACGAGGATACCCAGATCCCTCTGTACCGCAGCATTTTGTAGTATTTCTCCATTCAAATAATATCTTGCTTTTTTATTTTTCCTTCCAAAGTGGATGACTTCACATTTTCCCACATTGTATTCCATCTGCCAAATTTTTGCCCATTCGCTTAACCTGTCAATATCCCTTTTCAGACACTTTGTGTCCTCCTTGCAACTTGCTTTCCACCTATCAGCAAATTTGGCCACAAGACACTCTGTTCCTTCATCCAAGTCATTGATAAATATTGTAAATAGTTGAAGCCCCAGCACTGAGCCCTGCAGCACCCCACTAGTTACAGATTGCCATTTTGAAAATGACCCTTTTATCCCGACTCTTTGCTTTCTGTTAGTTAGCCAATCCTCTATCCATGCCAGTATATTACCCCCAATACCATGAGCTCTTATCTTGTGCAGTAATCTTTTATGTGGCACCTTATCAAATGCCTTTTGGAAATCCAAATATACTGCATCCATTGGTTCCCCTTTATCCACCTTGCCCGTTACTTCCTCAAAGATCTCTAATAAATTTGTCAGACACGATTTCCCTTTCATAAAACCATGTTGACTCTCCTTGATTGTATTATGAGTCTCCAAATGTCCTGCTACTACTTCCTTAATAATGGATTCTAGCATTTTCCCAATGACAGATGTTAGGCTAACTGGTCTAGTACCTGCTTTCTGTCTCACTCCCTTCTTGAGTCGGGATGTTACGTTTGTAGTTTTCCAATCCGCTGGGACCTTTCCAGAATCTAGTGAATTCTGGAAGATTACAACCAATGCATCCACTATCTCTTTTAACACTTCCTTTTAGACCCTCGGATGCAAGCCATCAGGTCCCGGGGACTTGTCAGCCTTTAGACTCATTAGTTTACCTAGTACTTTTTCTCTAGTGATAGTGATTGTTTTTAGTTCCTCCCTCCCCTTTGCCCCTTGATTATCTACTATTATTGGTATGTTATTAGTGCCTTCTACTGTGAAGACAGATACAAAATATCTGTTCAATTCCTCTGCCATTTCCTTGTTTTCCATTATTATTTCCCAAGTCTCATCCTCTAAGGGACCAATGTTTACTTTAACTACCCTCTTCCTTTTTATATACTTGTAGAAGCTTTTACTGTCAGTTTTTATATTCCTTGCTAGTTTACTCTCATAATTTATTTTCTCCCTCTTCATTATTCTTTTAGTCATCCTTTGCTGGTTTTTAAAGTTTTTTCAATCTTCGGGCTTACCAGTAATCTTTGCCACATTGTATGCTTTTTCTTTTAACCTGATACAATCCTTCACTTCCTTAGTTAGCCATGGTTGGTTCACCCTTTTTGTGGAGTCTTTCCTCCTCACAGGGATATATTTTTGTTGCGAGTCATAAAATATCTTTTTAAATGTTTGCCACTGCTTATCCACCATCATACCATCTAATCTGTTTACCCAGTCCACTTTAGCCAATTCTGCCCTCATTCCTTTATAATTGCCCTTATTTAAGTTTAATACAGTAGTTTCAGACCCAAGATCCTCGCTCTCAAACTGGATGTGAAATTCTATCATGAGGGATCCTTTACTTTGAGATCATTAATTAATCTTGTTTCGTTACCCATTACCAGATCCAAAATGGCCTGTTTCCTGGTTGGTTCCCCGATGTATTGGTCTAAGAAACAGTCCTTAATACACTCTATGAACTCCTCCTCAGGGCTATTTTTGCCAATTTGATTTGTCCAATCTATGTGAAAGTTAAAATCGCCCATGATTATTGCATTACCTTTTTTACAAGCCCCCCTTATTTCCTGATTAATATTTTGCCTTACAGTGTAGCTACTGTTAGGGGACCTATATACTACTCTCACCAGTGATTTCTTTCCCTTGCCATTTCTTACCTCCACCCAAATTGATTTGACATCTTGATCTAAGCCAAGATCATTTCTCACTATTATACCAATTTCATCCATTAACAGAGCTACCCCACCACCTTTATCTTTTTTCCTATCCTTCTGAAATGTTAAATAACCCTGAATATTTAGCTCCCAACCTTGGTCACCTTGCAACCACGTCTCTGTAATGGCCATGAGATCATACCCATTTGTTTCTATTTGTGCCGTCAATTCATCTATCTTATTACGAATGCTGCGCGCATTCAGATAAAGAACCTTTAATTTTGTCTTTTTACCATTCTTTCCTACCCCGGCCCCATTTGCTAGTGCACTCTTTTGTTTGTATGCTCTGTCCCTTCCTGACACACTCTGTTTATCATTACCCCCATCACTTCACTGTACTACTTCTTTGCTTTTCTCTTTATCAATCTAAACTTCGCCCCACCTGAGCCCTCCCCCCTCTATTTAGTTTAAAGCCTTCTCTACCGCCCTAGTTATTCAGTTTGCCAGAACACTGGTCCCAGCATGGTTCAGGTGAAGCCCATCCCAACGGAATATCTCCCTCTTTCCCCAGTACTGGTGCCAGTGCCCCATGAATCGAAACACATGGCCAGACTACAAATCGCAGCTTTCTGACCGAAGCCCCTCTGTCAAACCTCGCATTATCTTCAACTGTCCTGTTACACCCTAGCTATGGCAGGAGATCGTGGCCCTTAAGTTTGGCAACCCGGCTTCCCCAGTCAAGAAGATCATCCCCCAACAGTTCCCATAATGCCCAGGATCCACTCCATACTTCACCTAATCTGCCCAATGCTCTAACAGTCCTGGACACATGTGCACACTGCACCTTCATCAACCCTGTCATTTGTAACATCAAAGAAAACTTTCTAGGCAATGGTGAAATAAAGTGCAAACTAATTTAACACACAATAATTTTGCCCTTATACTTCTTTTTGGTGGACAGTATATCACGCGTGTTTAAGGTGATATGATTAGGCAGAGTCAACATGGTTTAATGAAAGGGAAATCGTATTTAACAATTTTGTTACAGTTCTTTGAGGATGTAACTAGCAGGGTAGATAAAGGGGAACCAGTTGATGTAATATATTTGGATTTTCAAAAGGCATTCTATAAGGTGCCACACAAAAGGTTGCCACGCTAGATAAGGACTCATGGGGTTGGGGGTAATATATTAGCATGAATAGAGGATTGTTTAACGGGCAGAAAACAGAGAGTAGTGATAAACGGGTCATTCTCAGGTTGGCAGGCTGTAACTAGTGGGGTGCCGCAAGGATCAGAGCTTGGGCCTCAGCTATTTACAATCTATATTAATGACTTAGATGAGGGGACCAAGTGTATCCATGTTTGCTGACGATACAAAGGTAGGTGGAAAGGAAAGCTATGAGGAGGACACAAAGAGGCTGCAAAGAGATATAGACATGTTAAGTGAGTAGGCAAGAAGGTGGCAGATGGAGTATAATGTGGGGAAATATGAGGTTATTCACTTTGTAGGAAGAAAAGAAAAGCAGATTATTTCTTAAATGATGAGAAACTATTAAATGTTGGTATTCAGAGGGACTTGGATGTCCTCGTACAAGAAACACCAAAAGTTAGCATGCAGGTACAGCAAGCAATTAGGAAGGCAAATGGCATGTTGGCCTTTATTGCAAAGGGGGTTGGAGTACAAGAGTAAGGAAGTCTTGCTACAATTGTACAAGGCTTTGGTGAAACCACACTTGGAGTACTGTGTACAGTTTTGGTCTCCTTATATAAGGAAGGATATACTTGCCTTGGAGGCGGTGCAATGAAGGTTCACTAGATTGATTCCTGGGATGAAAGGGTTGTCCTATGAGAAGAGATTAAATAGAATGGGCCTATACTCTCTGGAGTTTAGGAGAATGAGAGGTGATCTCATTGAAACATATAAGATTCTGAGGGGGCTTGACAGAGTAGATGCTGAGAGGTTGATTCCCCTGGCTGGGGAGTCTAGAACTAGGAGGCATAGAAGAAGGTTCACTCGGTTAATCCCGGGGATGAGGGGGCGGACATATGAGGAGAGATTGAGTAGATTGGAACTCTACTCATTGGAGTTCAGAAGAATGAGAGGCGATCTTATTGAAACATATAAGATTGTGAAGGGGCTTGATCGGGTGGATGCAGTAAGGATGTTCCCAAAGATGGGTGAAACTAGAACTAGGGGGCATAATCTTAGAATAAGGGGCTGCTCTTTCAAAACTGAGATGAGGAGAAACTTCTTCACTCAGAGGGTGGTAGGTCTGTGGAATTTGCTGCCCCAGGAAGCTGTGGAAGCTACATCATTAGATAAATTTAAAACAGAAATAGACAGTTTTCTAGAAGTAAAGGGAATTAGGGGTTATGGGGAGCGGGCAGGAAATTGGACATGAAGCTGAGTTCGGATCGGACAATGCCCTGTGGGTGGCGGAGAGGGCCCAGGGGCTGTGTGGCCGGGTCCTGCTCCTACTTCTTGTGTTCTTTAGATTTGTGGTTGGGATCAGATCAGCCATGATCTATTGAATGGCGGAGCAGGCTCGAGGGGCCGATTGGCCTACTCCTGCTCCAATTTCTTATGTTCTTATGTTCTTATGTTCATAGTCTCAGGATAAGGTGTCGGCCATTTATGATTGAGATGAGGAGGAATTCCTTCACTCGGGATTGTGAATCTTTGAAATTCTTTACCCCAGAGGGCTGTGGATGCTGAATCATTGAGTATTTTCAAGGCTGAGATAGATAGATTTTTGGACTCTTGGGGAATCAAGGGATATGGGGATTGGGCGGGAAAGTAGAGTTGAGATCGAAGATCAGCCATGATCTTATTTAATGGCTCGAGGGGAAGTATGGCCTACTCCTACTCCTATTTCTCATATTCTTATGTACGAGAACTGATAAGCTCCTTGTAGGTACTTCCCCAGTAGCTGTAGTTTGTGAGGTGTTTGGCTGCTAGATGTCAGTGTGCCTCTTAGGATTGAGGTCAGCCTGTACCTGCCTGTGTCAGCTCATCCTATGTGTCAGTAACTGACCATGCGTCATGCACCTCGATTTGTGCAACAATGATTTGCAGTGTGAAATCCTTTTGTGTATGCTAAAAATTTCAGTTGTAAGTTGCAGTTTAAACGTGTGCCTTGCTGGAGTGTGGGTATGTATGTTAAGCAATAGAAGAATTGTAAAGTTGCCTGAGGGCTTGGCATCGGCCAGCAGTAAATGTAGAACAGGTTGAAAAACAACACTTTTGTGCATACTTCGGTTACCTACTTGGTTTATAGAACTGTTGGGTAGCTTAGTAACTTCTTTAAGGGCTCAAATTTTCTTCCGCAGTTGATGTGCACAGCATTGACCCTGGCCACTAGCTGTTATGATACATGCAACCCTCCTCATACCTACTTCATGCAACGGAATCCTCACTTTGCCATTCATCAAATGGGGATTCATTTCTTGCATTACTCCATTAATTGGCAAGAGACTTTTTTTTCTGCCTCCACCAATTTCTACAAGTATGTAAAAAGGAAGACAGTAGCAAAAGTAAACATTGGTCCCTTAGAGGCTGAGACAGGAGAAATTATCATGGGGAATACGGAAATGGCAGAGACATTAAAAAAATATTTTCTATCAGTCTTCAAAATAGAAGACACAAAAAACATACCGAAAATAGTGGAGAACCAAAGTCTAATGAGAGGGAGGAATTTAAAGTAATTAAGATTAGTAAAGATAAAGTACTGGAGAAATTAATGAATCTAAAAGCCAACAAATCCCCTGGAGCTGATGGCCTACATCCTAGGGATTTAAAAGAGGTGGCTGCAGAGATAGAGAATGCATTGGTTTTGATCTTCCAGAATTCCCTAGATTCTAGAACGGTCCCCATGGATTGGGAGGTAGAAAATGTAACCCCGCTATTCAAAACAGGAGGAAGAGAGAAAACAGGGAACTATAGGCCAGATAGCCTGACATCAGTAGTAGGGAAAATGCTAGAATCTATTGTTAAAGACATAGTAATAGGACACTTAGAAAATTATAATATGATTAAGTAGAGTCAACATGGTTTTATGAAA
Source organism: Heptranchias perlo (assembly GCF_035084215.1). Classification (NCBI taxonomy): domain Eukaryota; kingdom Metazoa; phylum Chordata; class Chondrichthyes; order Hexanchiformes; family Hexanchidae; genus Heptranchias; species Heptranchias perlo. The sequence goes on from NC_090326.1 coordinate 24,150,443, forward strand.
GGGAAATTGTGTTTGACAAATCTATTAGAGTTTTTTGAGGATGTAATTAGCAAGATAGATAAGAGGGAACCAGTGGATGTAGTATATTTGGATTTTCAAAAGGCATTCGATAAGGTGCCACAGAAGAGATTGTTACACAAGATTAGGGCTCATGAGATTGGGGGTAATATATTAGCATGGATTGAGGATTGGTTAACGGGCAGAAGACAGAGTGTAGGAATAAACGGATCATTTTCAGGTTGGCAATGCCGCAAGGATCGGTGCTTATGCCTCAGCTGTTTACAATATATATCAATGACTTAGACGAGGGGACCGAGTGTAATGTATCCAAGTTTGCTGATGTTACAAAGCTAGGTAGGAAAGTAAACTGTGAGAAGGAGGCAAAGAGGCTGCAAAGGGATATAGACAGGTTAAACGAGTGGGCAAGAAGATGGCAGATGGAGTATAATGTGGGGAAATGTGAAATTATCCACTTTGGTAGAAAGAATAGAAAAGCAGAATTTTTTTTAAAGGTGAGAGACTAAGAAATGCTGGTATTCAGAGGGATTTGGGTGTCCTTGTACATGAATCACAGAAAGTTAACATGCAGGTGCAGCAAGCAATTAGGAAGGCAAATGGTATGTTAGCCTTTATTGCAAGGGGGTTGGAGTATAAGAGTAAGGAGGTCTTGCTGCAACTATGTGGGCTCTGGTGAGACCACACCTGGAGTACTGTGTACAGTTTTGATCTCCTTACCTAAGGAAGGATATACTTGCCTTAGAGGGGGTGCAACAAAGGTTCACTAGATGGTTTCCTGGGATGAGAGAGATGTCCTACAAGGAGAGATCGAGTAGAATGGGCCCATATTCTCTGGAATTTAGAAGAATGTGAGGTGATCTCATTGAAATGTACAAAATTCTTAGAGGGCTTGACAGGGTAGATGCTGAGAGGCTGTTTCCCCTGGCTGGACAGTCAAGAATTAGGGGTCATAGTCTCAAGATAAGGGGTTGGCCATTTAGGACCGAGATGAGGGAAAATTTCTTCACTCAGAGGGCTGGGAATCTTTGGAATTCTCTACCCCAGAGGGTTGTGGATGCTCAGTCATTGAGTATATTCAAGGCTGAGATCAATTTTTGGATTCTAAGGGAATCAAGGGATATGGGGTAGGGTGGGAAAGTAGATAGAGGTAGAAGATCAGCCATGATCTTATTGAATGGTGGAGCAGGCTCGAGAGGCAGAATGGCCTACACCTGCTCCTATTTCTTATGTTCTTATGTAATTTCTGACCAACCAGACAATTGTGCCAGCCCTTTCTTTTGGCATCACCATTATTTTGCCCAGCAGTAATTTCAGGCTACCCAGAGTTGTGCCAGCCCTGTCTTTTTACTATTCGTATTGTTTTGCCAGCCAGCAATTTGTGCCCTCCATAGTGGCCAAATCCTTTTAAATTGAATCTGTGGCCCGTTAAGAGGAGCAGCTGTGTCACATCCCTCTTCCTCCTCCTCCCCCAACCCTCCATCCAGTGAGCTCCCAATGGGAGGAGGCCCAATCCAGGTGGAGCTTCCATTTCATATATAACTGGGGTGATGCCAGAAGAGCCAATGGGTCGGCCATTCTTAATTCATGCCTGGCAGTGCACCGACTATGTAGCCTGAGCATTGGGATCATAACAGCTACCTATACGCGGAGTGAGTTTTATGCAATGTTGCTATTCTAGGGATCTATACGCTCTTTCCTGTTGGGTGACTTCAGTTCTGATTTATGTTCGGTCATTAGTTGCCCTTCGGCAGAGTTTATTACAGAGGCATGTGGCAGCAACAGTAGCCTTCCAGGATTCTCCTACCTCACGTTCATTAGATTTAATTTTCCTCTTTATATCACGTAAAGGGCGATTACAACCAAGTAACAACTATTTCCAAATGGGACTTAAATCCTAATACTGCAGAGACCTCCATTTCAGCCCTTCAATACTCATATCTTTACATCAGACAACTTTACATGATCAAATCCTTGTGCCAGCCTTGGGAGGCAAATAACACATTAGCAATCCATAGTGTCTTTTGCGACAGTGCATTTAACTTTGTCTAGGGGGCAAAATGAGCTGCAGAAGAGAAAGAGAGAGTAAAAACAAATTGCCCAGAGATAGAAGAGAAAGATCCCAACAACAATGAGAGAACTTCCCCAACAATAACGAAAAGGCCCCAATTTGTGAAGAAAGAAAGATAACCTGTACCTGTGGTTCAGTTTTCATCTTTCTTCTATCAGAGCTCCTTCCACACACTATGCTCCCTCCCCACTCTTGCCAACCATTTCCTTCTATTCTTTCTCATCTGATAAGCAATGAACGAAAGCTTCAGGGGCAAGACTTGCTTTTTGTAGAGTGTGAGAGCAGAAAAAGGCCACTTGGGAGATTCTTCTGATGTCACAGTGCCATGAAATCACAATCTTCTTAAAGGGGAGGTTGAGCCTCATGTGATTTTTATTTCCTCCCACAAATAGCATGGCCCCATGCCGGCTCACTCCAGCGGTGTGTCGAGGATGCTCCCTTAGAAGATTAAGACTGTGCTGGATGTAAGCAAACTCTCCTTTTCTTCAGTAATTTAGATCTTCACAGAATGGTTATTAGCTGCTTCAAGCACTGTAATGAGAGTACATGTGCCTTTTCATTTGCAAATGGGTACGATAGATGTCTCCAGCGCCAAATGTAACGGTGGAATTTGGGTATTGCTTCAACATTGTCAGTTTACACCCATACTGTCCATCTTTGCCACCTTCAGTCCTATGTTTCAGGCAGAGCTAATATAGCATCCCCAGCGCCTATGGATAGTACCTGATTCACCTCGGCAACAAAAACTGAAGCAGCTCCTCCTCTTCTATATTAATTGAGGTCAGATGTTCTGGACGCAAACTTGGAACAGAATTCACTTCTTTGACGTATCTTCCTGTGAAGAAATTCTGGTATTACACAAAGGAAGTTTCTTCTTCAGCGTTAACCCAGGTGTCATTCCTTCCTTTGTGACAAAAATGAAGCATTTTTATCTGGTCTTAGCTTGGTGGTGGATCCTTTAATTCAGTCACAATACTGAAAGAGTTTAAGATCCTGTTGCAGTCAAGTTCATGTCCCCAGCCTAACTCGATACAAATTTTGCAGAGCTATGCTCATAGGTCTCCAAGGCTGCAGACTGGAGTGAAGAGCCAAGCCACATACAAACAAAAAACATTCACCTTAGAGAATTAGTCTAGCTTCAGCTGAGCTCATTACAGGGTGCATTTGACAGAAATAACATTTTTCCAATACCTGCCTACCTCAGGTTTGTTAAGAGAACATACTTAACTTTCCCCTTTATGCAAAGTATTACATCCAAATCACCCACAGCTAATGCCAATGATTTTCTTAGTTATGCAAATTCAGCCGTGGCAATTCATGCATGGCTCTGTGGTAGCACTTTTGCTCTGAGTCATGGATTCTAGACCCAATCCAGACACTTGAGCACATAATCTAGACGGACATTTCATTGCAGTATTGAGGAAGTGCTGCAGGGTCGGAGGTGCCATCTTTTGGATGAGACATTAAACCAAGGTCTGGTCTGCCTTCTTAGCTGGATGTAAAAGATCCCATGGCTTTGGGGTGGCCTAAGATCATGAAAGGCGCTATATAAATACAAATTCTTAATTTTTGAATATAACTGATAGCAAGCCAAATCAAATTTTGAGGGAGTATTTCTGCACCTGGACTGTTCAAATCTAAGAGTTGGTTTGGAATTTTCAGACTATTTAGCTCCCACAATTGGTAAGACTATAAGAAAAGAATGACTGTGTATAAAGGTCAACTATAAAATAATAGCTATTTTTCTATTCGTTCATGGGATGTGGGCATCGCTGGCCACATTTATTGCCCATCCCTAATTGCCCTGTAGAAGGTGGTGGTGAGCCGCCTTCTTGAACCGCTGCAGTCCGTGTGGTGAAGGTTCTCCCACAGTGCTGTTAGGAAGGGAGTTTCAGGATTTTGACCCAGCGACGATGAAGGAACGGCGATATATTTCCAAGTTGGGATGGTGTGTGACTTAGAGGGGAACGTGCAGGTGGTGTTGTTCCCATGTGCCTGCTGCCCTTGTCCTTCTAGGTGGTAGAGGTCACGGGTTTGGGAGGTGCTGTCGAAGAAGCCTTGGCGAGTTGCTGCAGTGCATCCTGTGGATGGTGCACACTGCAGCCACAGTGCGCCGGTGGTGGAGGGAGTGAATGGTTAGGGTGGTGGATGGGGTGCCAATCAAGCGGGCTGCTTTGTCCTGGATGGTGTCGAGCTTCTTGAGTGTTGTTGGAGCTGCACTCATCCAGGCAAGTGCAGGGTATTCCATCACACTCCTGACTTGTGCCTTGTAGATGGTGGAAAGGCTTTGGGGAGTCAGGAGGTGAGTCACTCGCCGCAGAACACCCAGCCTCTGACCAGCTCTTGTAGCCACAGTATTTATGTGGCTGGTTCAGTTAAGTTTCTGGTCAATGGTGACCCCCAGGATGTTGATGGTGGGGGATTCGGCGATGGTAATGCCGTTGAATGTCAGCTTAATATAGGATAGAGTTTAGTATAATTCTGGGGCCAACAATTCACAGCTGTTCTTGCACACTTCTGACTCTCTGAGAGTTTTCTATGGCCTTTGGGGAGAACCCCTGCCCACCCCAAATAGAGCCATTGATATGGAGGGGACAGGGCCATAGGCAGGGACTCCTTATATTGGCAGCTCCCCTTCCCCCTGGCCAAGAGAGGTCAGGACAGGATCGGTGGCTGGTAAGCCCAGTGAGAAGAGGCATACCTGCCTGCACAACGGCAATTGTGAGGCCCACCTTGGGGTCCTGGCTGAGGATCATGACATGGATGCCCAAAGACAGAGGTAGGCATTTTTTTAGGTGCTGAAAGTCCAAGACTCGTCTGGCGACCACCACCAAAACTCCAGTTGAATTAGGTTAGAACCCAGAAACGCCATATCCTGGGCCTTCTCTGAGTGAGGGGCCAAACAAGACCAGCAGCATAGGAGGGGGCATGGCTGAGGCAGTGACTTCAAGTGAGACCTGGCATACCGGACTGTTGAACAGTGGAAGTTGGGCCCCCCTGGGGGGGGAGGGGCCTGGCATTCTCCCCCACCCTCTCAGACGCAGCTCACTCAGCCACATTTTGTAGCCTCTTGGGACAGATCAGCACCCAGGAGTAGGGTTACCAGCTCCTGGAGGTAGTGTCACATGACCTCTCGCCTCCAACCGCCCCACCCAGTCAAACAGCCTTTTTTCCTATCTCCAATATTTTTATAAATAATAAGTAACCATAAACAAAAGTGTTCAAAGCAAATGAAAGAAAAACACATTTTTTTATTGCCCCGATGATTTTTTTTCTCCCAGTTTGCTCGCAGCAGTGTCCAGGAGAATAATCTGTAATTCCTGGAGACTCTAGGACAATCCTGGAGGATTGGCAACCCTACCTAAGAGGCGGACCTAGTGGTGCAGGAATCTGCCCTCGATATTTCAATTGGGTGACTTCCCCCCTGACCCATCATCTTTGGCAGGGTGAGCACCAGAGACACTTGCTCCGGGATGGAGGGGCTTTCGTATTTTTGACCCCTACCGTACAACTACACGTTTGATCAAGTAATCCAGACCGAAGTCATAACTGGCTGTGAAGAAACAATTGTTGTGTTCAGAAACTAGGACTGCGTCTCAGTACTTTTCCACAAAGTATTGCACAAGGCTGTGGTGTTGTTTTTTCCTTTCCTAAATCCAAACACAATGGAGAAGGATCGGGTAACACCATCAACTGCAAGACTGAAATTCAAACTCTTTCTAAATATATGAACCTGGAGGTTGTGTTACAGCTTTGAACTTCACTCTAGGGATCTGTTCAAATAAGTAAAACACTCAGTACGCTCAATTTTACTGCAACGTACCTCAACTGCGTGCCATATTGTTCGCCGTGTATTTTGTATTATGTGCCATTCTGAAGTTTACATGGTAGTCAATGTTTTTGCTCTTTGTACAGATGTAAATGAGACATCTTTCAAGACCACAGGATGACCCAAAGCCCTTTACAGCCAATTAAGTACTTTTTTGAACTGTAGACATTGTTGTAATATAGGAAACATAGCAGCCAATTTGTACACAGCAAGGTCCCATAAACAGCAATGAGATAATGACCAGATAATCTGTTTTAGTGATGATGATTGAGGGATAAATATTGGCCATGACACTGGGGAGAACTACTAATTTCACCACCAATTCCAATTATATTCATGATAAAGTGAATTTGGGTCAGATTTTCCTCTCATGTTGCGCATTAAATAATCGCCTGGGTGAAGCAGATAGAAGAAAGGTGAGTGAGGAGGATCACATACCTGTAATGGGGCCTGTGCTGAGTTCTACTGGTGGACAAGCGCCTTCTGTGAAATATCCTGGATTTTTAGTGCTATCTTCTCAAGGGCCTAACAGCTACTCCTGCAAGTACACCTCTGTCACCTATGTTCCAGAAACTGTACCTTTTTCTAAGCTCTGCCTTTGTAGAGATGTACCCTGAAGACTAATTAGCTGGGATTCAGGGTCAATAGAAATGCACCGAGAATTCTGTGGATAGGTGGGCTAGATGGATCGAAGGCCTTCTCCTGGTGTCCTGGCCAATATTTATCACTCAACCACCATCACGAAAACAGATTATCTGGTCATAACATTGCTGTTTGTGGAAACTTGCTGTGCGCAAATTGGCTGCTGCATTTCCTACCTTATAACAATACCCAGACTTCAAAAAAGTACTTACTTGGCTGTAAAGCGCTTTTGGACGTCCTGAGGTTGTGAAAGGCACTATATAAATGCAAGTCTTTCTTTCTTTTATGTTGCCCCACCTGCATAAATCTGCTTATGGCACTTGCACCACACTACCAAATTCTCTTTCCACCATTTCATCTTTGAAATGGTGGAAAGGGAACTGCCTCGATAGGCTAACCAATGAGATGGTTACCGAACTGTGCCATCTGCTGCAAGGAGACCTACAGCCAACCTCCACTATAGGGATGGCTCTGCCAATGACAGTTAAACTCACCATGACCCTCACCATTTCTCCGTCCAGTTACTTTCAAGTTACCTTCGGGTACACGTGGAACATCTGCCAATTTGCTTTTCACAAATGTATCAAACAGGTAACTGATGCATTGTTCACTAGAGCCAAAATGTTCATCTTCTTTCCTATTAAATAGCATGAGCTGAGCTGCCAAATTTCTGGACGTCACAAAGTACAAGGGGTCATTGACGGTACCCATGTTGACCATTCAGGCAACTCAGCACAATGTAATGATCAATATGAACAAGAAAGAGCTCCTGCTCCATCAACGTACACCAACACCATATCATTGCAGATCACTGCATGCTTCCCAAGCAGCAGTCCTAATACTTCTTAAAAATAGTTAAATCTTTAACTTCTCCCAGTCCTGATGAAAGACCATTGACCTGAAACATTAACTCTGTTTCTTTCTCCACACATGCTACCTGACTTGCTGAGTTTTTCCAGCATTTTCTGTTTTTATTTCAGATTTCCAGCATCCGCAGTATTTTGCTTTTGAGTAGTCATAATACTTTCGGTTTAAAACAATCACCTTGTGTCAGGCTTATTTGAAGGCAAAGACCAACGGAAAGGACTCACATAGTGCAATTTCTGCCCAATTTATGAACAATCGGAAATTTCTACCTCTGTAAGTTTGAACTCATAAGAGGGCAATGGGTGAGATATGCACACCTTGTACACTTGGGTTGAAGACACAAGTTTTTGCTTTAGATCAGAAGGCAATCCTCCTATTTAAATCAATGAAGCAATCTGAACTACAATCAAAGACCCCTTTAGGTAAAGGAAGCAAACTATCAATTTTGTCACTCCTTGCATAATTCTGCCAACATACAATGCAATGGCACTTTCAACATTTGGTCAATAAGCAGTCCCATGCTCTGTTGCACTTTATCCTCATGCTCTTCACTGTGCAATCATTTTCTACTTTTAGTACCAATCTATTATTTTACCTGAATGTCTTCAGTTATTCAGCCACTAAGCACACATCTGTAGATCTTTCAAAAATATTGTTCTCCTCTAAAGGGGAGAACTCCAGCTTGTAATTAATCATTTCATTATTGACCTATATTTTCTCCCCAGATACATCCTCTACAATATTGTCTAGCTGCTCGACAATACCATCAATCTCTTATGTAATGAAAGCTGTATGAATAAATAATTCAAAATGTTCTGTCTATTGTCAACATTCCCACTTCCTTGCCACATTGATCCTTAAGGAGGGCACACTTGTTCCCAAATATTAATTTAAGGATTCTGACACAAAATGGATTCTTTTCTGTGTTGAATTTTTAATTTGTATGTTCTATTGCCAGTATGTGAAGGGTTAAAAAGCCCACAGTCACAAGGGGTATTTCTCAAAGGAAAAGCCAGGAATTCAGAGACCAGACAGGCGTCTGCAGTGGGCTTCACAAGGCACAAGTTGTTAAGGAAAGCCCAATGGGATGTCTGGAGCCTTCACTTTCAATCACAGACTTCCTTGAATTTGTCAAAGATTAGCAAGCCGTTTAATATTGATAAGGGTATCACTATCCTTAGTACAGGATCTTTTGTTCAGACATGTCTGTAGATGTAGTCCCAAGCCACCTTGGCACAAATCAAAGAATCAGGCCCAGTCGGGATGTAGTGGGTTTAATTGATAGCTATGTCTGAGAGCTTATGAGAAGGGGAATAGGATCATTTGATTGGTTGGCTGGAGAAGTTTAGGCTTTTCAATCTGGAAAGAAGGGATTTGAGAGATGATATAATAGGAGTATATAAGATAGTAAACAGTATCGAAGAAGTAAATCTGGAAAATTGTGAGAGTGGGACAAGGGAACACAGGTTCAAATTGTAAAGAGAAAATTTAGGACTGATGTAAAGAAAAGAAAAAAAAGACTTGCATTTATATAGCACCTATCCAGTATTCTCCAACTCCCTCCATGAAGTTGGATTGAGGAGTATCCTTCCATCATCAGTCTGAAATAAAAAAAGAAAATAAAGAATTTATATAGCACCTTTCATGACCTCAGGACGTCCCAAAGTGCTTTACAGCCAATGAGATACTTTTGAAGTGCCGTCACTGTTGTAATGTAGGAAACGCAGCATCCAATTTGCGCACAGCAAGGACCCACAAACAGATATGTGACGATGACCAGATAATCTGTTTTGTTGATGCTGGTTGAGGGATAAATATTGGCCAGAACATCAGGGAGAACTCCCTGATCTTCTTCAAAATAGTGCCATGGGGTCTCCTATATATTCAAGGGACCTAATGTCTGTTTTTGTAACCACCAGGAATGCCTCTACAGTGCCCAAACCAAAATGGCATTGAATGTGTTTCTGAGGCGTTTCGGGCATGGGAGGCTGGCCCCCTAAATTGGACCTCTTTACTCCTGTTTCCCACTCATAAGACGGGCATAACAAAGTCCAATTCCCCGTCCCCTCTAACATGGCTAGCCTTGTAAGGTGCAGGAGTTCAGCAGATGGGCCGAGGAGATTCAGCCGCTAGCTCTAGATTAGGAATCAAATCCTTCCTTAATAATAACTCATTCAGCATCATTACTACAACTCCTACCTCTCATATACATGTCCAAAATCCACAATCTAGCATTAGTAGTGTTATTGGTACATCCTTTACCACAAAATGTCTTAAATGTGGGTACTCCTTCCATCTAGGTAGCGATTGCCCCTTGCCAGGGATAAGCGTACTACAGTGAGATGCAGCCCCTTTTCACGCAAATCCTTCTGTTTGCTGATCATTCATGACAACTGAGTGAAAGCACAGCACCGGGTAAGTAGCTCTGCACAGTTTCTGACATGTTCAGATCTTACATTGGCGCTTGGTTCCCTCCCCCAGCCTACGCATGCCAGACTCCCTCTTGGACCAATAGTCATCTGCCTTGTGTCCCACCTTTGACACTGAATGGGCTAGAATCGTCTGTCTGCCTCCCCCTCCCCATCTTGCCGGCTACCGGTGCCCATGAGACTGCACAACACTCTGCTCGCTCAACCATCTGAGTTAGGGCCTTCGTTTCCTGATCTAGCACCCACATCCATAAATCATCTGGAACTAGGGTTGCCAACTCTGATTGGACATATTCCTGGAGGTTTCATCACAACCTCCCGGCTCCAACCACCCCGCCCAGTCAAACAGCCGTTCTGCCCCATCTCCAATATTTTTATAGCTAACAAATGAAAATGTTCATAGAAAATTAAAAAACAATGCCCCTATGATTTTTTTCTCCTGGGGTCACATGCAGCAGTGTCCTGGAGATTAATTTTTAATTCCTGGAGACTCCAGGACAATCCTGGAAGGTTGGTAACCCTATCTGGAACAGCCTTCAGAAAATGATTCTTTAACATTAATCCATGTGATTCATCAATTCTTTTACAGTTTTCTCCTTTAAGAGCAGCAAGAATTGATTGTTACTCTACATCATAATTTGATGAATAGCAATACCAGCTTTTTTGTCCACCTATGTTGGTTCATTAACAATTCAAATGCCCTTAAGAAATCATCTATGCTGCTCCCTGTTCTTAAGGTGTGAAATAAAACTCCTGTGAACTTCCACTAAGTTCAGAGATCCACGTGAATGTGCTTAGTACACATGTAAGCGAGTGAACGGCATTAAAGGCAGGTAAATTGGAAGCTCTGTATCAATAAATATTAGTGATTCCATATTAGTGATTTCCAGTGATTCTGTATTAGTGTTTTCTTGTGATTCTGTATTAGTGATTTCCAGTGATTCTGTATTAGTGATTTCTTGTGATTCTGTATTAGTGATTTCTTGTGATTCTGTATAAGTGATTTCCAGTGATTCTGTATTAGTGATTTCTTGTGATTCTGTATTAGTGATTTCTAGTGATTCTGTATTGGTGATGTCTAGTGATTCTGTATTAGTGTTTTCTTGTGATTCTGTATTGGTGATTTCTAGTGATTCTGTATTAGTGATTTCTTGTGATTCTGTATTAGTGATTTCCAGTGATTCTGTATTAGTGATTTCTTGTGATTCTGTATTAGTGATTTCTAGTGATTCTGTATTAGTGATTTCCAGTGATTCTGTATTAGTGATTTCCAGTGATTCTGTATTAGTGATTTCTAGTGATTCTGTATTAGTGTTTTCTTGTGATTCTGTATTAGTGATTTCCAGTGATTCTGTATTCGTGATTTCTTGTGATTCTGTATTTGTGATTTCTAGTGATTCTGTATTAGTGATTTCTAGTGATTCTGTATTGGTGATTTCTAGTGATTCTGTATTAGTGTTTTCTTGTGATTCTGTATTGGTGATTTCTAGTGATTCTGTATTAGTGTTTTCTTGTGATTCTGTATTAGTGATTTCTAGTGATTCTGTATTAGTGATTTCTAGTGATTCTGTATTAGTGTTTTCTTGTGATTCTGTATTGGTGATTTCTAGTGATTCCAAATTAGTGTTTTCTTGTGATTCTGTATTCGTGTTTTCTAGTCATAAGAACATAAGAACATAAGAAATAGAAGCAGGAGCAGGCCATACAGCCCCTCGAGCCTGCTCTGCCATTCAATAAGATCTTTGACCTCACCTCCACTTTCCCACCCGATCCCCATGTCCCTTGATTCTCTTAAGAGTCCAAAAATCTAACAATCTCAGTCTTAAAATTACTCAACGACTGAGCATCCACAGCCCTCTGGGGTAGAGAATTCCAAATATTCACAACCCTCTGAGTGAAGAAATTCCTCCTCATCTCAGTCCTAAATGTCCAGCCCCTTATCCTGAGACTATGTCAACGAGTTCTAGACTCTCCAGCCAGGGGACACAAGCTCTCAGCATCTACCATGTCAAGTCCTCTTAGAATCTTACATGTTTCAATGAAATCACCTCTCATTCTTCTAAACTCCAGAGAGTATAGGCCCAATCTCCTCAATCTTTCCTCATAGGAAAACCATCTCATCCCAGGAATTAATCTAGTGAACCTTTGTTTCATCGCCTCTAAGGCAAGTCTATCCTTCCTTAGATAAGGAGACCAAAACTGCACACAGTACTCTAGGTGTGGTCTCACCAAATCCTTGTACAATTGCAGCAACACTTCCTTACTCTTGTACTCCAACCCCCTTGCAATAAAGACCAACATACCATTTGCCTTCCTAATTGCTTGCTGTACCTGCATGTTAACTTTCTGTTTCGTGTACAACAACACCCAAATCCCTCTGAACACAAACATTTAAAAAATATTCGGTTTTTCTATTCTTCCTAACAAAGTGAATAACCTCACATTTCCCCACATTATACTCCATCTGCCACCTTCTTGTCCACTCACTTAAACTGTCCATATCCCTTTGCAGACTCTTTGCATCCTTCTCGCAGCTTACTTTCCCACCTAGCTTTGTATCGTCAGCAACTAGGATACATTACACTCAGTCCCTTCATCTAAGTCATCTTGTGATTCCATAATAGTGTTTTCTAGTGAAACTGTATTTGTGATTTCTAATGATTCCGTATTAGTGATTTCTCGTGTTTCCATACTAGTGATTTCTCGTGATTCCATATTAGTGATTTCTCGTGATTCCATACTAGTGATTTCTCGTGATTCCATATTAGTGATTTCTCGTGATTCCATACTAGTGATTTCTAGTGATTCCATATTAGTGATTTCTAGTGTTCCATATTAGTGCTTTCTAGTGAATCCATGGGCATCATTTTAGCACCCGCTATCGGGTGCGTTCCTGGCGGGGGGGCTCCGAAAATCGGAGAATCCCGGAGCGGGACCGGAGCCTGGCTCCAACCCGCCCACTTCCGGGTTCCCCACTGACGCGCCGGCGTGCGCGCGCAGCTCCCGCTGGTGGGAATCCCGCAGGCAATTAAAGCCAGCGGGATGCCACTTGACGCTATTTATTTTGCTTGTTCAGGTCATCAACTGACCTGATTAAGGGATTATGTGAGGAGGGGTGGGATTTTACAGCAAACTGGGACTGTTTCCCACACTGGGGGAAACACTCCCAGTTCAAATGGACGTGTTGCAGCTGTCAGCCTGTGGCAGCTGCAAAGGTCCATTTGACAGGTGGTGGGGGGAGACCCTCACTTATTGCAGGAGGCCACTCTGTCACTTGGGACAAAGTTTGGCCTCCACCACCCTCCTCCTGACAATCAAAGTCACCAACTTGCACACTTACCCCGGGGTCCAGAGACATGTACCTACCTTGCGGACCCCCTCAGATGTACATCTTCCGGATGGGGGCCGTCGTAGCTGCAGTCATGACCTCCTCGGAGGGCAAACAGCATCACCAGCCTCACCAGCCTCGCCATCCACGCCGTCCACCTCTGACACGTGGAGCTCCACAACAGAGTGCTGTGACGCATCCACCTGTACAGCAGGAGGGAGGGCTACCACAGAGAGAGATGCGTCGCAGAGGGCACTACCCTCGCCACAGGGTCCACAGACCGACGCTCAGCTTCCTGGACCTCTCTGAGCAGCAGTGCACTCGGAGGCTCAGAGTCACTCGACATGTAGTCGTGGACATCTGCAGCCTCCTTCATGCCAAGCTGCTCTCGGCTGGCCCGAGCACCATCTTCTTACCTGTCGCTGTCAAAGTCACCACTGCCCTCAACAACTTCTCCTCCGCATCCTTCCAGGGTGCCACCGGGGACATCGCCGACATCTCTCAGCCGTCTGCACAAAAGAGCCCTGCAAATACACCTACACCCACTCTGCAGTGACACAATGGGTGGCATCAGTTGTGGGTCTTCATAGTGATCCTCAGGAAAGGGCATTATTGCACAAACCAGACAAGATTCGCGAAGACGTGGCAGTAGTGGTGCCAATATAATATGTAATGTGAGTTGGTCAGAAATTCAATATAAGTAAAAACTATGACAAACCCTCAAACACCCTTGTGCATCCCCTTCATGCTCACGACACGTTTGCCTTACGCTGCCTACTGCACATATGTAATGCATGCCCTGTGGCTGCAGCACAGGTAGTGGCAGGTTGAGTGAGGCTGACCGTGAAAGAGATGCACGAGAGGGTGAGTATGAGAGAGAGCCATGAGATTGTATGAGGATTGGGTTGAGTGGTAGTGGCGGGATGAGTACTGACAAGGTGAGTAAGTGCAGGTAAGATGAGGATGAGGTTTGAGTGGGTGTGAGGGGTGATGTGACAGAGTAGTGTTGGCAGTGCAGAAGGAGGTGTGGGGTGGGGGCGGTGATGTGGCAGATGGAGTATAGGGGAAAGAGTAAGTGTACTCACTTCGGCTGACCTACTGAGGTCCTTGGAGCGCCTCCTGCACTGTATGGAGGTAAGCGATATGTTGGTGGTGCAGGTGACCTCCTCTGCCACCTCGAGCCAGGCCTTCCTGGTGGCAGAGGCAGGCTGCTTCCTCCCGCCCGCCAGGGGGAAGATCTCTGTCCTCCCCCTCCTCCTCATCCCATGTATTGATACCTGGAGTGAGGCATCATTAAACTGGGAGCAGCCTTCCCCTTGGGCTGCTCCATGCTGTGATTTTTTCTATTTGTTGCACCATCTGTCAGTGGAGGACTGCCCCTTTAAATAGAGCTCCTCCAGCTGACAGATCTTACTGTGCATGCGCAGCCCGCCCGACGCGCAGATCAGTAGTGGGGAACCCGGAGGAGAAGGTAAGTGGATCCAATTGGGCTGCGATCGCGCGGGTGGCTGACTAATTTCACCGGGCGCGTGGGTAGCCCCCCTGCAGCCCTGCTATCATCGAGCCCCATATTTGTGTTTTCTAGTGATTCTGTATTCGTGATTTCTAGTGAATCCATATTTGTTTTTTCTAGTGATTCTGTATTAGTGATTTCTATTGAAACTGTATTTGTGATTTCTAGTGTTTCCATATTAGTGTTTTCTAGTGATTCCATATTAATTATTTCTAGTGAATCCATATTAGTGTTTTTTAGTGATTCAGTATTAGTTATTTCTGGTGATTCTATATTAGTGATCTCTAGTGATTCCGTTTTAGTGTTTTTTAGTGATTCTGTATTAGTGTTTTCTAGTGACTCTATATTAGTGATTTCCAGTGAATCCATATTAGTTACTTCTAGTGATTTTGTATTAGTGATGTCTATTGATTTTGATGTCTTTCCTAGTCATGGTCACATGCTGCCCAGAGACAATGAGCATGGCTACTACAGACCAAAGTCAAGGGTGATTTTTCAGTCACGTTATTCCCACAGACAACGCAGCGTGCACAAAACTAATGAGCAGCAAATACTATGGAAACAGTTAAATGGCTATGAGAGTGCTAGAAAATGACACAAACATATTGGATACATCATTATTGTTGCTTAAAAGTGTAATGAACATTTGAAAGATCATATGATCACTATTGGCCAATTTGATTCCTAGAAAGTGGAACTAACCACTGAAATGGTCACAAGAGTCCAGCACGTGAGTGCAAAAGACAAGGCTGAAGCCTTTGCAACCATCTTCAGCCAGAAGTGCCGAATGGATGATCCATCTCGGCCTCCTCCCGATATCCCCACCATCACAGAAGCCAGTCTTCAGCCAATTCGATTAACTCCACGTAATATTAAGAAACGGCTGAGTGTACTGGATATAGAAAAGGCTATGCCCGAGAACATCCTGGCTGTAGTGCTGAAGACTTGTGCTTCAGAACTAGCCGCACCTCTAGCCAAGCTATTCCAGTACAGCTACAACACTGGCATCTACCCGACAATGTGGAAAATTGCTCAGCTATGTTCTGTCCACAAAAAACAGAACAAATCCAATCCAGCCAATTACCGCCCCATCAGTCTACTCTCAATCATCAGCAAAGTGATGGAAGGTGTTGTCAACAGTGCTATCAAGCGGCATTTACTCACCAATAACCTGCTCACCGATGCTCAGTTTGGGTTCCGCCAGGACCACATGGCTCCACCTCATTACAGCCTTGGTCCAAACATAGACAAAAGAGCTGAATTCCAGAGGTGAGGTGAGAGTGACTGCCGTTGACACCAAGGCAGCATTTGACCGAGTGTGGCACCAAGGAGCCCTAGTAAAATTGAAGCCAATGGGAATCAGGGACAAAATTCTCCAGTGGCTGGAGATGGAAGATGGTAGTGGTTGTTGGAGGCCAATCATCTCAGCCCCAGGACATCGCTGCAGGAGCTCCTCAGGGCAGTGTCCTAGGCCCAACCATCTTCAGCTGCTTCATCAATGACCTTCCCTCCATCATAAGGTCAGAAGTGGGAATGTTCGCTGATGATTGCACAGTGTTCAGTTCCATTCGCAACCCCTCAGATAATGAAGCAGTCCGTGCCTGCATGCAGCAAGACCTGGACAACATCCAGGCTTGGGCTGATAAGTGGCAAGTAACATTCACGCCAGACAAGTGCCAAGCAATGACCATCTCCAACAAGAGAGAGTCTAACCACCTCTCCTTGACATTCAACGGCATTACAATCACTGAATCCCCCACCATCAACATCCTGGGGGTCACCATTGACAAGAAACTAAACTGAACCAGCCACATAAATACTGTGGCTACAAGAGCGGGTCAGAGGCTAGGTATTCTATGGCGAGTGACTCACCTCCTGACTCCCCAAAGCCTTTCCACCATCTACAAGGCACAAGTCAGGAGTGTGATGGAATACTCTCCACTTGCCTGGATGAGTGCAGCTCCAACAACACTCAAGAAGCTCAACACCATCCAGGACAAAGCAACCTGCTTGATTGGTGCCCCATCCACCACCCTAAACATTCACTCCCTTCACCACCGGCGCACCGTGGCTGCAGTGTGTACCATCCACAGGATGCACTGCAGCAACTCGCCAAGGCTTCTTACACAGCACCTCCCAAACCCGCGACCTCTACCACCTAGAAGGACAAAGTTAGCAGGCGCATGGGAACCTTCACATTCGCACACCATCCTGACTTGGAAATATATCACCGTTCCTTCATTGTCGCTGGGTCAAAATCCTGGATCTCCCTTCCTAACAGCACTGTGGGAGAACCTTCACCACACGGACTGCAGCGGTTCAAGATGGCGGCTCACCACCACCTTCTCAAGGGCAATTAGGGATGGGCAATAAATGCTGGCCTCGCCAGCGACGCCCCCATCCCCTAAGCGAATATAAAAAATAATGTTAAATTACTATTGACAAATCAGGTTACTCAAAAGGCAAACATGCCAGTTATTTTTTAAAATGATAGATTAACATTGCTCAAAAGAATCTGAGCAGAGGATCAGGAAGGAAAACAGAAAATAAAACAAATATAAAAACAAAATGCTACAAATGCCAGAAATTTGAAACAAAGACAATTAAAGCTGGAAAGCAGGTTAGTCAGTATCTGCAGGGATAAGTGACAAGTCGACGTTTTGGGGTTGGATCAGTCTTCAAAACTGAAAATTAAGAGATGAGCAAACATATTAATAAAATCAGAAAAAAAGTGATGGGGATAACGATGGTGCAGTGTCCAATCTTTTGTATAGGATTAAATTATTTGCATTGATTTGCATAATGCCAGTTATATTATTTATTCTTATACCTTGATCTTAGTATTATTACTGTTAGTGACTCCCAGGGACTCATCGACCTCTGGAACAGCTTACTGAATCATGCAGCAAATATGCAGATCTTCAAAAGGGAGTTGAACGAATTCCTGAGAGGGATGTTGGACAACAAGTTTGGATGAATGTAATAAACCAGAAAGGAAAGGGTTAATCAAGCTACCAGCAGAATTTGTTGGAGTTTGCTGGTGTCTATGTTTTTTTTTAATGTTATTTTAACTGTACATCTGTTTGAAATTTAGCATTTAATTTAGAAACATAGTGATGTAGTTTTAAATCATAATATTTTGAACTAGCTAATCAATGTCTGGAACTTTTGGAATGAAGCCTGCATGAGAACAAATCAAATGTCCTTGGGAAATGCTGAAGTTGAACGTATGAAAGGGTCTGTGGACATATGAGTTGGATGACTCCTGAAGTCGAATGGCCATCAGATAGGGGATGAATATGCTGGGTGCAAGGTAGTCGATGTTTGCCAGTGCTAATTGCAAGGACATCAGCAACTAAGGGGGGCCATTTGCTCAGACAAGTGCAATAATGTTCATGTGAAAGCTGAGACACAAAAGGGAGTTGCAGCAGACCTGTCACATAGCAGTGGCAAGGAAGGGTATAAAAGGTATATCTAGACCAGGGATTTACAGTGAATCCTCCACAGAAGAAAGAAAATCTTCTAAGTTCCCAGGACAGGGATAATCACTGCATTCCGGTTGGTAAGGTTACCCCATAGTGGGGATGTAGTGTGATGACCTCTTACTGCTATGGTCCTGTTGCTGTTTTGCTGGTTTACCTGAAGTCTGTCATAAATAAAGATTAAATTGAAATTTTTTAAATAGTAGTCACGTCTGATTTGATAAGCCTGAACCCAAATTATATTTAGAGAGACGACAATAGAGGAAGACATCTGGAGTGTTAGAAGGTTGTGGCGGGTTGGCTGGGTTTAGTGATATTCATGATTTACTGCTGGCTCCTGAAGCTTTGCTCAATAGTTTTTTGGAGGTCATAGTGGGATTTTTCAAAGATTTTCCAAAATTGGCTTCAGTTTATTTTTTGCCTCTCCTATGGGACAGTGTGACGGGGAGTGGGGGGGGGGGGGGGTGAGGGGGGGTGAGGTGAGTGGGCAGTTAGCGCACGAGAGCTGCACCATGTCTGGATGGGGCAGGCTGGATGGGCCAGATGGTCTTTTCCCCCCTTTTTTATTTGTAAATACGTATTAATGACATTTTTACCTTGCGATTGAATCAGGCATTAAAATAATGATTAAAAAATGAAATATTTATAGAATAGTTACTGTTCATGATTCTGACTACACTTATTATGGTATACCTTTGCAGAACAAGCTCACAGGTTGGTTAATAGCTGTCAAACATAATGTTAGGGTAATTGCAGACATGAAAAATATTGAATTATTAATGAAGTGATTGTTTTATGTAATAGGTTAACTATATTTTTCTCTGCTCAAAATTCTCCTGAATAGATTATGCTCCATTAATGGCTAATACGTCGTGTTATAGAAAAATGTCTTGGAAAATAATTTTGTCAATCAGAAATAACTTTGATTTACTTTCAAAAACGTTAATGAGTCTGGACCCTGAATCGCTGTCAATGCCCCTAGCTGAGGCCTGGCACTGAGTCCCTGCTGCTGGCCTTGCCACAGGACAATGCCGAGTCCCCATGACTTACGTGCTGTCTGGGTTGACCGACCAGCATCAGTCATGGTTGAAGAAAAGAAACAGAAAGCAGAACAGGAACAAAGAAGTTACTAGGCGATAAAAGATAATTCGCCTTCTACCATCCTGGTAGTCGCGTGGCACAACGATAATGGAATTGTTGGCTAATCATGGCAATCAATCTCAATCAATTAGTCTACAACAGACCCAGACATGAGGCAAGGAAAATCCCCAGTGGTGGAGAGCTTTGGGAACCATAGGTCCAAAGTCACCTGTTAAGGATAGGAATAGAAGTGTCGGGTAGCGCGATCCATATTCTTACCACTCTCTGGGTAAAGAAGTTTCTCCTGAATTCCCTATTGGATTTATTAGTGACTATCTTATATTTATGACCTTTAGTTTCGGAGGATATAAGGTACACGTGGAGTACAGAGGAGAAATAATGGGGAAAAATATCAGTGAGTGGGGGAGAATGAGGGCAGAGAGGGACAGGAAGGCTTGATGGAGGAAGTAGACTGGGAGGGAGGAAGGGAAACAGAAATAAAAGCTGATCTTTTAATAGGCTTTCACTTTATTCTGGTTACAGGTAGGTTTTAATGATCAAGGTTTGTCTGTTATGCTGTATGGAGTAAAGTTAAATATGGATCCTATTCTCCATTGGAGGGGGGGAGGTGGAGAGGACCTGTTTGGGGGTGGGAGACAAAGCCTGGTGCGGAGGGTGTGTGAGAAAAACAGCTAAACGGAAAAACCATGTTGTGGGCAGAAGGGCGAGGCAAAAGAGAGCGAGATATTCTACTGAGCAGGGACAAAGAGAGAGGGAGATCTCTGGGGAGCAGGAAAGAGAAAGAGATAAATGATTGAATGGGAGGAAAAGATACAGGGGGAGAGGCGGGGAGAGAGAGCCCCTGCACATAACCCTGTTCTGAGGAGGGGGAAGAGATCCTGCTGAGAGGGTTGAGAGACAAAGGCTGGGAATTTTTCTTCTACTTTTTTCCCTGCCTGTCAGTCGGTGAAATGAAGCCAGGGCCAAAGACGTTGAGTTAGACACAGGACCACAGTCAGGTGTGGCAGTCGTTGGTTTGTACGGTCTCTTCGGCCCCAGAGTCAAACCAGCGACAGAGATGCTGGGGCTCAGGTCTTGGAAAGGTAGACCACGCAACACGTGACCTGGGGAGTGGAAGTTCGCAGGACAAGCACAAGCCCCGAGTGCTGAAAACTTTATTTTAAATCTGCAAAGCAATGTCATGAGGACAAAAGAGAAAGGGACCCCATTGTAGGTAGAGGGAGGGAAGAGAAAGAGAACCAACTGAGGGAGAGAAGGGGTGATTGAGAGACCCCTAGAGGTGGGACATAAACCCTTTAGTGGGAGGCATAATAGATACACCATGGGCTCAATTTTCCTGGGAAAATGCGGGTGCGTTGGGGGCGGGGGGCCTCTGAAAACCGCAGAAATCCCATTCGGGTTCGGAGCCCTGCTCCAATGTCCGAGTTCCCCACGGACGCACCTGTGTGCATGTGGGCATCCCGAATCCGGAAGTCCTGCCGGCTTATGATCATTAAAGAGCCAAATGTACCTCATTGAGGCACTTAAGGCACTTCACTTGTGACAGATTACGTACTTAGAATGATTTTTAACTTACTTGGGCGGCTTTCTCACCACTTCTGATTTACGCCTGGCGTGAAGGGCCGGATCAGGCAAAAAGAAACAAAATAAATTAACATAAAAAACTATTGCATGAAGTTAAAACACAAAATCAACCTACCTTTCCACCCTGCTCCAATGTCCAATGTCTCCCTCTCCGATCTCCCGCTCTTCACCCCCCCCCCAATGTTCCCCCCCAATCTCCCCCTCTTCATCTCCACGATGTCCCCCTGATCTCCCCCTCTTCACCCCCCCAAGCTCCCCCTCTTCACCCCCCGATGTCCCCCTGATCTCCCCCTCTTCAACCCCCTCTCCCTCCAATCTTCCCCTCTCTCCCCCGATCTTCCACTCCACCCCCCCCCGATCTTCTATTCCAGAGGCGGATGATGTCATGCTCTCTCTCCTTCTCGCCCCCACCCCCCACTGCGTTGCAGTTGCTGACTGCAGCCAGCCTGGTCAATCAGGCTGGCTGCCGGGCGCGAAACCCAGAGAGAACGTTAATCACCATCAATTACAATGCAATCACGTCGGAAACGGTAAGGTTTGTTTACTCGGGTTTGCCACGCGCACCTTCACCCCCCCCCTCCCCTACTGCCAACCCACCACCATTGCAAAATTGAGCCCCATATGTGGGAATGGCAAGGTGAAACACCCTGTTGAGCAGGGTGAAAAGAGGGATAGGAACCCTGATTTGGGAGGCATCAAGTTTGTTAGAACAGGGTGTAAGAGATAGATTGTGTTGGGGTGGCAGAGAGAGAGAGAGACCCTATTGATCAGAAGTTGAGAGAAAGTGAGAGATCATTTTTACAGTGGGAGGAAGCAAGGGAAACAGAAATGAAAGCTATTTTTTTTTAGAGGGGTCAATTGTAACTCCCCCGCCTAGCAGAAACCAGGTGAAGGGGGGTCAGTTAAAATGGAGTGGGTACCCACTCCTATCCCGCCCCGATCTGGCCAACTCCAATTTTAA
Organism: Heptranchias perlo; assembly: GCF_035084215.1. Taxonomy (NCBI): domain Eukaryota; kingdom Metazoa; phylum Chordata; class Chondrichthyes; order Hexanchiformes; family Hexanchidae; genus Heptranchias; species Heptranchias perlo. Next base: position 24,172,265 of record NC_090326.1, read on the forward strand.
ATTGTAGGTGGCAGGGACACCCGCCTCTAGCTGACAGGGTCTTCTTTAAAAACGCAGATCGGGCTCCGATCTGACATTTTAACCTATGGCCTGAGCGAGGGAGCAGTGGTAGTTTCCCTGCCAGGCCAAACCTGCCGGGAACAGTAGCCAGGGGCCTGAAGAGGCCCAGTGAGATAAGCTTTTAAAAATTTCCTTGTGGGTCAAGAGGAGTGCTCCTCCAGGCCTGATAAAGCTGCTTTGCCTTGCTTTTCCAAACTTTTCCTGTAGAGCGGTAGTGGACCTGAGAGTAGAAGACTGAGATTGTGGAATAAAAGCAGCAGCAGACCTGCACCAAGAGACAACTACTGTGCGACATCACAGGGACTTAACTCCTGGACCTAAGATAAATAAGAAGCAAAAAGTAATCCAAGTGGGACGTCACCAAGGAAGAGGTAAGTGATTGGCTGGTGAGTATTTTCCTGCTGAATTTGTCTAAGGTTAGAGTTTGTGGATTCTCTGGTCTCTGTTGTGTAGTGGGGGACTGCTGTTCAGCAAGGGCCCTTGAGTATACCTTTTTAACTGAAGTGACATTGGTGGGATTCATTTAATTTGAATTAATTAGTTAAAGGGTAAGTCATGTCAGGACAGCCCAGCCCCGTGTTATGCTCTTCCTGCTCTATGTGGGAAATCAGAGACCCTTCCGGTGTCCCTGACGACCATGTGTGCGGGAAATGTATCCAGCTGCAGCTACTGACAAACCGCATTGCGGCACTGGAGCTGCGGATGGATTCATTAAGGAACATTCGCGATGCTGAGAACGTCGTGGATAGCACGTTTAGTGAGATGGCCACACCGCAGGTAAAGGTTGTACAGGCAGGAAGTAATTGGGTGACCACCAGGCAGAGTAAGAGGAGCAGGCAGGCAGTGCAGGGGTCCCCTGTGGCCGTCCCCCTCTCAAACAAATATACCGCTTTGGATATTGTTGAGGGGGATGACTTATCAGGGGAAGGCAGCAGCAGCCAACTTCCTGGCACCAGGGGTAGCTCTGCTGCACAGGCTGGGAGGAAAAAGAGTGGAAGAGCTATAGTGGTAGGGGATTCTATCGTAAGGGGAACAGACAGGCGTTTCTGTGGCCGTAAACGTGACTCCAGGATGGTTTGTTGCCTCCCTGGTGCCAGGGTCATGGATGTCACTGAGCGGCTACAGGGCATTCTCAAGGGGGAGGGTGAGCAGGCAGAGGTCGTGGTCCACATTGGGACCAACGACATAGGTAGGAAGGGAGATGAGGTCCTGCATCAAGAATTTAGGGAGCTAGGTAGCAGATGAAAGAGCAGGACCTCAAAGGTTGTAATCTCTGGATTACTCCCAGTGCCACGGGCTAGTGAGTATAGAAATAGGAGGATAGAACAGATGAATGCGTGGCTAAAGAGTTGGTGCAGGAGGGAGGGTTTCAGTTTCCTGGATCACTGGGCCTGCTTCTGGGGAAGGTGGGACTTGTACAAGTCGGACGGGTTGCACCTGAACCAGAGCGGGACAAATATCCTTGCGGGGAGGTTTGCTAGCACTGTTGGGGGGGGTTTAAACTAACTTGGCAGGGGGATGGGATACAGAGTGGAGCTACAATAGGGGGTGATGTGCAGCCAAATATAGAGAAAAAAACAAGTCAGCTTGGAAGACAGGGCAAATATGTGAGGGCAAGGCTGGATGGCATCTATTTTAATGCAAGGAGTCTTGCGAATAAGGTGGATGAACTGAAGGTGTTGATAAACACATGGGAGTATGATATTGTTGCTGTCACAGAGACATGGTTGAGGGAGGGGCAAGACTGGCAGCTCAATATTCCGGGGTACAGAATCTTCAGGCGAGACAGAGGGGGAGGTATAAGAGGAGGGGGGGTCGCAATATTAATTGAAGAATCAATTACTGCCATAAGGAGGGATGATATATTAGCAGGTTCCTCTAATGAGGCCATATGGGTGGAGCTTAAAAACAAAAAAGGGGCAAGCACTTTGATGGGAGTGTACTATAGGCCCCCAAACAGTCAGGGGGAGATAGAGGAACAGATATGTAGGCAAATCTCAGAAAATTGTGCAAATAATAGGGTAATAATAGTGGGGGATTTCAACTTCCCCAATATTAACTGGGATACTCAGAGTGTAAAAGGCTTAGAGGGTACAAAATTCTTAACGTGCATCCAGGAGAGCTTTTTGAGCCAGCATGTAGAAAGTCCTACAAGAGAGGGGGCGGTACTGGACCTAATTCGAGGGAATGTGGCCGGCCAAGTGGAAGAAATGCCAGTAGGTGAGCACTTTGGTGACAGTGACCATAATTCGGTGAGATTTAAGGTGGTCATGGAAAAGGACAGGGAGGGGCCGGAAATAAAGGTTCTAAATTGGGGGAAGGCCGATTTTAATAGGATAAGGCAGGATCTGGCCAAAATGGACTGGGATCAGCAGCTTGTAGGAAAATCCGCATCGGAGCAATGGGAGTCTTTCAGAAGGGAGATTGAGACCATACAATGGCAACATGTTCCCGTAAAGGTCAAGGGTGGTTCCAAGAACTCCAGGGAACCTTGGATGTCAGGGGATATACAAGAATGGATTAGGAAAAAAAGGAGGGCTTTTGGCAGATACATAAGGCTAAAGACGGAGGAAGCCCTAGAGGAGTACAAAAAGTGCAGGGGGATACTTAAAAAAGAAATTAGGAGATCAAGGAGGGGCCATGAAATAACACTGGCGAGCAAAATAAAGGAAAATCCTAAGATGTTTTATAAGTATATTAAGGGTAAGAGGATAACTAGGGAAAAAATAGGGCCCATTAGGGACAAAAATGGCAATCTGTGTGTGGAGCCGGCAGATGTAGGAGGGGTTCTAAATGAATTTTTTGCATCTGTTTTCACTATGGAGAAGGACGATGTAGACATAGAAATACGGCAGGGGGACTGTGATATACTCGAACATATTAACATCGAGCGGGGGGAGGTATCGGCGGTTTTAGCAGGCCTAAAAATGGATAAATCCCCAGGCCCGGACGAAATGTATCCCAGGCTACTGTGTGAGGCAAAGGAGGAGATTGCGGGGGCTCTAACACATATATTCAGAACCTCTCTGGCCACAGGGGATGTGCCAGAGGACTGGAGAACCGCTAATGTAGTACCATTATTTAAGAAGGGGAGTAGGGAAAAACCGGGGAACTACAGGCCAGTGAGCCTAACATCAGTGGTAGGAAAATTATTGGAAAAAATTCTGAAGGACAAAATTAGTCTCCACTTGGAGAAGCAAGGATTAATCAGGGATAGTCAACATGGCTTTGTCAAGGGAAGATCATGTCTGACTAATTTGATTGAATTTTTTGAGGGGGTGACTTGGCGTGTGGATGAGGGTAACGCAGTGGATGTGGTATACATGGATTTCAGTAAGGCCTTCGATAAAGTCCCCCACAGGAGACTGGTCAAGAAGGTACGAGCCCATGGAATCCAGGGTGCCTTAGTGGCAGAAGGCAGAGGGTGATGGTCGAAGGTTGTTTTTGTGACTGGAAGCCTGTGGCCAGTGGGGTACCACAGGGATCGGTGCTGGGTCCCTTGCTGTTTGTGGTCTACATTAATGACTTGGATATGAATGTAAAAGGTATGATCAGTAAGTTCGCTGATGATACAAAAATTGGTAGGGTGGTAAATAGCGAGGAGGATAGCCTCAGTCTGCAGGACGATATAGATGGGTTGGTCAGATGGGCGGAACAGTGGCAAATGGAATTTAACCCGGAAAAGTGCAAGGTGATGCACTTTGGAGGGACTAACAAGGCAAGGGAATACACAATGAATGGGAGGACCCTAGGCAAGATAGAGGGTCAGAGGGATCTTGGTGTGCAAGTTCACAGATCCCTGAAGGCGGCGGAACAGGTAGATAAGGTGGTAAAGAAGGCATATGGGATACTTGCCTTTATTAGCCGAGGCATAGAATATAAGAGCAAGGAGGTTATGATGGAGCTGTATAAAACACTGGTTAGGCCACAGCTGGAGTACTGTGTGCAGTTCTGGTCGCCACACTACAGGAAGGATGTGATCGCTTTGGAGAGGGTGCAGAGGAGATTCACCAGGATGTTACCAGGGCTGGAGCGCTTCAGCTATGAAGAGAGACTGGGAAGATTGGGTTTGTTTTCCTTGGAGCAGAGGAGGCTGAGGGGGGACATGATTGAGGTGTACAAAATTATGAGGGGCACAGATAGGATGGATACGAAGGAGCTTTTTCCCTTCGTTGAGGGTTCTATAACAAGGGGACATAGATTCAAGGTAAAAGGCGGGAGGTTTAGAGGGGATTTGAGAAAGAACTTTTTCACCCAGAGGGTGGTTGGAGTCTGGAACTCACTGCCTGAAAGGGTTGTGGAGGCAGGAACCCTCACAACATTCAAGAAGCATTTGGATGAGCACTTGAAATGCCATAGCATACAAGGCTACGGACCAAATGCTGGAATATGGGATTAGAGTAGACAGGGCTTGATGGCCGGCGCGGACACGATGGGCCGAAGGGCCTCTATCCGTGCTGTATAACTCTATGACTCTATGACTCTATGATAAGGAAACCTTGGTCCTCCCCTGCCCCAGGCTCCCCCCATTGACTGGGATTGCTCCCCCCGAACCACTTACCTTGTTCCAGGGATCGTTGCCCTGGGTCCCTGGCAGCAGCCTCATGTTGCCAGATTTTAAAGACTGGGCAGCCACTTTCCACCGACTTCCTAGCCTTTTTGGTCAGGAAGTTGACAAGCAGCATGTTAACGAGGCTCGGCTGTTGAAATCGGTCAAGACTCCCTGCTTCTGCTCCCAGCTGGGCCAGTCACTCAATCAGAGTTAAAATTGAGCCCAGTCTGCTATGCGGGGGGTGGGGGTAAGTATATTTGTTACTTTTTTTGACTCAGAGCTGCCATATCTGTGTGATAATGAGAGAAGGACGACACCACTACACATAATTTTGTGCAGGAGTTCTGGTCGTGTGTATGGCCAACCGATCTGGGTGTGGCTTCCGCCTCAACATCAAACAGGGCAGCATGGCCCAGACACAGTGTGACCCGGGGGAGTGTGTGTGCGTATGATGGAAGCATCCTCCCTTCCCACCATCCAGGGCCCCAAACATTCCTTTCCAGGTGAAACAGCGGTTTACTTGTACTTCTTACAATTTAGTAGACTGTATTCGCTGCACACGATGCGGTCTCCTCCGGAGACCAAATGCAGACTGGGTGATCACTTTGCTGAACACCTCCGCTCTGTCCGCAAGTGTGACCCTGACCTGTCAGTCGCTTGCCATTTTAATTCCTCGTCCCACTCACACTCTGACCTTTCTGCCCTCGGCCTCTTACACTGTTCCAATGAAGCTCAACGTAAGCTCGAGGAACAGCACCTCATCTTTCGATTAGGCACTTTACAATCTTCCGGACTCAACATTGATTTCAATAACTTCAGATCATAACCACTGCTTCCATTTTTTTGGTCAGCTAATGCTGGTAATGGTTCTGCTGCTGCCATTTACAGCTACTGCAGACCCATCTTTTGTTTCTTAACCTATCCCATTACCACCTTCCTTGCCTTGCACCATCATCCCTTTTGTCATTTAATCACTCGTGCCCTCCACCCTATCACAGCCCTTCCCTTTTGTTCTTTCCTCCCCTCCCCTCCCTCCCCCTTTCCCTGGCTCTGTACTTGCTCAAAAAATTTAACTCTTAACATCTTCCAGTTCTGACCAAAGGACTTCGCCCTGAAACATTAACTCTGTTTCTTTCTCCACAGTTGCTGCCTGACTTGCTCCAGCATTTTCTGTTTTTATTTTTGATGGAAGCATAATTCAGTCTTGTTTCAAACTTCTGCATTATGGAACGTAAAATCGAGCCAGGTGTCAATCGGGCGTCCACCCCGAACCCACCCTGTTCTCGCCAGAACTCTGTTGTTTTCTTTTGCTTCTGTGTAATTCTAATTTTTGTAAATAAATAATATTATTAGTTTGAGCCTGAATGATACAGTCTGACGGTGTGACTTTTTCCACCTTTCAGAGCACAACAGTGCATGGTGGGTAGCCAGCGGAACCTCCGGTGCAAAATATCTTGGTAATAGGCTAATTGTTAATTCTGTAGCACACTACTCCATTTACAGAATGCAGAAAGGTGAAAATTTCAGGTCATGGGGGATCTGGGTTAGCCTATCTTTCTATGAACACAAATAAATAGGTTTGAGGAGAGGCCCAAATTGTAACATGTAGTTCAAGAGACAAATGCAAGTGAAAGTTTCTCAGCCCAGAGTACTGAACTTTTTGCTTTTTATCCATCATGGGTACTCCTACTTATCTTATAATTTTGGAAACTATTCTGTTCAGTCACTTGTATTTTGTGCTTTCTGTACTTCACAGAATATCACAGAGGTGTGAAATGTTGCTGTTTAAGAGAAATTAACTGTGCAAACAGAAATATATAATGACATCTGCAGCACTGTCTGGTGAAAGTGGAATGCTGGTTAAAGATCCTACACAAAATTAATTTGAGTCGCCTCAGTGTGATCACCAAGGGACATAGGTGGCTGCATTAAAAGGGCAACAATTCAGCACTAATTGGCTTTCATTTGATAATCTTATTCAGAGAGTCCAGGAGGATAGATGGTGAGAGAATGAAAATAGCATGCAGTCACTCCAGAGCTGTTTTTTTCAATATGCATTTGCAGATGGGTAGATCAGTTTAACAAACATTGGATTCTTTTATTAAAAATTGTGCTAATTAACTGACGAAGCCCATTTGTTCTCCAAGTACAGTAGAGTGGATAGATGGCAGGTGTCCAAATTCCACCTGGAATTCCCTGTATCAAGAGCTTGGAGGAAGTTCCCCTCCAAGTCATCTACCGTTCCTTCACCGTTGTTGGGCCAATGTCCTGGAATTCCCTACCCAACACCATCGAGGGAACATCACCACCACACGGACTGCAGCGTTTCAAGAAGGCCCACCACCACCTTCGCAAGGGCAACTAGGGGGATGAGCAATAAATGCCGGCCTTGCCAGTAATGCTCACATCCTGAGGACAAAACAAAGCACAATTGATGTTAAGATCCATGATGTGGAGATGCCGGTGATGGACTGGGGTGGACAAATGTAAGGAATCTTACAACACCAGGTTATAGTCCAACAGTTTTATTTGAAAATCACAAGCTTTCGGAGCTTTCGGAGCTTTCCTCCTTCGTCAGGTGTGTGACGAAGGAGGAAAGCTCCGAAAGCTTGTGATTTTCAAATAAAACTGTTGGACTATAACCTGGTGTTGTAAGATTCCTTACAGATGTTAAGATCCACAGCTTCACTTTCAAATCCTTCCATGTCCTTGCTACACCCTCTTTGAGTGATTCCCTGCTGCGGTACATCGCTGCCCACACCCTCCATTCCTCTGGCACCAGATTCCTTTTTGTTCCTTCTATCTCTGAATTGTTGTTGGCTGCTTTTTCCATTACTACTGCCCCGCCTCCCATCTTAAGTCCCTCTGTCTTATCCTTCCAAAGCCTCCTAGAAAACCCGCCTCTTTGACCATGCTTTCAGCCCCCATCCCTAACTTTTGTGTTTCCCTTGTTCCCTCCTACCCACCGACCATTTTTTTTCCTCTGTCCTGTAAGGCACTCTGAAGTATCTTCCCAAACTGAACAGCACTATTGAGATACAGTCATTGTGTGTGCATTCAGGATGGAAAAACACACAGGGAAAATAAAAGGGGAACAATAGTGTGCGATATCTGAAAAGATCAAAGGGTGTCTGCATTTAATCCATTCTCTATTGATGCCGAGAGTACTTGATGCTGATGCTGAGTGAACAGACATCCTTTAGTTCAATAAGCACAAAGATTAACCAAAAAGGCCGCAGCAAAAAAGCAAAAAACTGCAAATCTGGCACAAAAGCAGAAAATGATAGAAACAGACAGCAGATCAGTCAGCAAATGTGGATAAAATAAGACAGATAGTCTCAGGCAGATTCCATTCATCAGAACACATTAAATACTAAAAAGAAAGACTTGCATTTATACAGCGTTGTTCACAACCTTAGGACATCCCTAAGGGCTTTACAGTCATTGTTGTAATGTAGGAAGCGTGGCAGACAATTTGCACATAGCAAGCTCCCATAAACAAAATGAGATAATGACCAGATAATCTGTTTTAGTGATGTTGGTTGAGGGATAAATATTGGCCAGAACACTGCTCTTCCTCAAAATAGTGCCATAGGATCTTTTATGTCCACCTGAGAGGGCAGACGGGGCCTCGGTTTAACATCTCATGTTAGACGAAAGATGGCACCTCCAACGGTGCAGCACTCCCTCAGTACTGCATTGGAGTGTCAGCCTAGATTTTGTGCTCAAGTATCTGGAGTGGGACTTGAACCCACAACCTTCTGACTGAAATACTATGGACCTGAAATTGAAGGGATCCCACTCCACTGCCGGAGGTGCAGCGAGCAGGGACTTCTGGCTGCCTCCACAAAATGTCATTGACCTCAACCCAAATCCTGGGGGTGGGGTCATTTTAATATTTAGGGCAGGCAAAATGCACCTGCAGAGGTGCAATAGGGGCGTCCGTCATCGAAGAGATGCTGGAAAATCGGAACAGCACCCTGCTAGGGGGAGCCTGAAGCCTTCAATTTTTAGCCTGGCTATACTTTCCACCAATTCCACTGCTGCAATGGTGGTGTGGCCCTTATCACCAAATCTCACCTTGGTCTCTCCCCCTACTCCTCTGGCATCTTCTCTTCCTTTGAGCATCTCACCTTGTTCCGCCCCTCTCACCTCTCCTTTAGAACTCTCCTACTCATATTCATGGCCATCCCATCGACCTTGCCATCTCACATAGTCTCTCTGTTTCCATGGTCTTGATCACAGACGTGATTTCTGACCACTTCATTGTATCTCTCACCACTTACAACCCCCTACCCCCTTCCAAATTCATTTCTTTCTGCGTCCTCCCCTGGAAAAATCTCACCGCTAAATCACTTACAACTGCACTTTCAAACTCCAACTCCAACTGCGTAGACTTTGGCCTTCCATTCCCCCCATACTTCTGCAGCTGTCGATCTTCTCAACCACTCCCTCGCCTCCATCTTTGATACCTTGTCCCCAGTAAAACCATTGCTCTCAGCAGGCATGGCTTCCATGGGGCTAAGGAGGGCCTGCTAAGTGGGAATTCTCAGGGTTGCAGGCATGGCGTGGATGTGTGTGTGCGCAGGGATGGGGTGTGGGAGGATTCAGAATTCCTGACACAACCTAAATGGGGTGGAAACCAGGTAGATCCAGGGTCAGCCCCAGAGTCAAGCCCCCTGGAATTTCAGCCCTTATCGGTTTACCATGACTGCTTAAAGGCAGCCTAAAATTATAAATTGACGATTTGGTCTTAAACCTGTACCAGGAGAAGATACAGACATTCTCAAAGGTGATCATCATTGACAGAATTTGCTGTAACTGAACCTGACTGAGCTATTTACATAATGTCGGTAAACAGTTATGTGTCTGGCTTAGATATATATAGCCTGGAAATATCTGTGAAAATGTAAATAACAAAACACTTACTCACCAAAATGGTGAGGCAAGAAGGTGAATATTTTGCCTATACAATTAAAAGCCTTAGTCGATTTTAAAATTCTCATCCTTGTGTTCAAATCCCTCCATGGCCTCGCCCGTCCCTATCTCTGTGACCTCCTCCAACCCTACATCCCTCCGAGATCTCTGCATTACTCTAACTCTGGCCTCTTGTCCATCCCACACTTCCTTAGCCCCACCATTGGCTGTTGTGCCTTCAACCGTCTAGGCCCTAAGCTCTTAAATTCCCTCCCTAAACCTCTCCGCCTCTCTTTCCTCCTTTAGGACGCTCCTTATAATCTACCTCACCTGTCCTAATGTCTCCTTCTTTGGTTCGGTGTCAATATCTGTCTGATTTACGCCCTTGTAAAGGACGTTTTACTACGTTAAAGGTGCTAGATAAATCAAGTTGTTATTGTATTGTATATTTGAGCAAAGTCAAACAGGGGCTGGGTTTAAACATTGGTTTTTAAGTCTGTTAAACTAGGTAGCCTATAATTGTTGTCAGTTTGAACTTTTGTTTATTCCTATTTTATGACCTGTTTTCAAAAAGGTGATTCTCAAAAAAAAAGCTTTGCTCAGCCAAATCAACGAGCAGGGAGCACTTTAAGGTCATTTCTGTGCTATTTTGTTTTGATGGAGACTTTAGTGCTATGTGCGCAGCAGATAAAGTCAGCGACAGAAATACATTTTCTGATTTGACGTTGCTGAAATAAATAACGTATTTTATCTGCTTATGAATACAGACTTATTACATTGCGGCGAGTTGCAGAGCCAGCATTTGCAAAGTCAGAAAAATAAGTAAGACCTGTCACTCATGTAAAGGTCTAATTTAAATGCTGAATATTTTGCACTAGAAATTATGTAGGTGTAAATGTAAGGGGAAAAACATAAAATTCAAAAATATTGCGTCATTTTACTCCTGTTTTACAGCTCTGCCGGACTGAAGTCAATGGAAATGAGAATCGGACTGCCGATTCGATATCACCCATTTTGCGCTATGGCCCAAGACACATTTATACCCCACTGACCCTTTCGGTGGTATAGTGCTAGCAACTCTCCCTGAGACTCACCCAAATAGCTATTCTTCACGGTCCATGTTGCTGATTCACTGTCCCCTGCTACTTCTGTTCATAACCTGCTGCCTGACAATACTGATTTAACTTCCAAGGCATTCTAATATCCGAAAATCATTAAGTGGCATTTGGGTTGAAATCACACTCTGCAATCACAGTACCAAGCGTGTTAACCCATTCAAAAGAAATCAGTCCATTGACCGTGGTGTTGCACCAAGTGTAGTCTTCTGGTGAAGCGGGTTTATAGGCCGGGGATAATTGGATCAGGGCATACTTCAATGCCCATTTTAAAGTTGTACATTCCATCCTTATTTTGTTTAATACTTTGATTTTAAATGATAATTTATAGTTAAGTAGCAAATCCTACAGCAATTTGGAAAGCAGAGAAGTGGAGTCATTTGGAGCATAGGAATTTCTCTGCAGTACAGACTGTGGAGTGGGGAAGCACAAAATTGAGGCACCACAGCACCACCATGGGTAGGTAGGCATAATTACAGCTAGCATTGTGGACAGTGAAGAAGGTTATCTAGGATTGCAACGGGATCTTGATAAATTGGGCCAGTGGGCCGATGAATGGCAGATGGAGTTTAATTTAGATAAATGTGAGGTGATGCATTTTGGTAGATCGAATCGGGCCAGGACCTACTCCGTTAATGGTAGGGCGTTGGGGAGAGTTATAGAACAAAGAGATCTAGGAGTACAGGTTCATAGCTCCTTGAAAGTGGAGTCACAGGTGGATAGGGTGGTGAAGAAGGCATTCGGCATGCTTGGTTTCATTGGTCAGAACATTGAATGCAGGAGTTGGGATGTCTTGTTGAAGTTGTACAGGGCATTGGTGAGGCCACACTTGGAGTACTGTGTACAGTTCTGGTCACCCTATTATAGAAAGGATATTATTAAACTAGAAAGAGTGCAAAAAAGATTTACTAGGATGCTACCAGGACTTGATGGTTTGACTTATAGGGAGAGGTTAGACAGACTGGGACTTTTTTCCCTGGAGAGTAGGAGGTTAAGGGGTGATCTTATAGAAGTCTATAAAATAATGAGGGGCATAGATAAGGTAGATAGTCAAAATCTTTTCCCAAAGGTAGGGGAGTCTATAACGAGGGGGCATAGATTTAAGGTGAGAGGGGAGAGATACAAAAGGGTCCAGAGGGGCAATTTTTTCACTCAAAGGGTGGTGAGTGTCTAGAACGAGCTGCCAGAGGCAGTAGTAGAGGCGGGTACAATTTTGTCTTTTAAAAAGCATTTGGACAGTTACATGGGTAAGATGGGTATAGAGGGATATGGGCCAAGTGCAGGAAATTGGGACTAGCTTAGTGGTATAAACTGGGCGACATGGACATGTTGGGCCGAAGGGCCTGTTTCCATGTTGTAACTTCTATGATTCTATGATTCTATAGTCAGTTCCATTTTAAATGTAGACATAGGAACTTATAATGGAAAAAAGTTGTTAATAGGAAGTAAGGCTTTGTAGAGGGGAAGTGCATACAGACATAGGATTTTTAATGTATTAAGGATTGGTTATATTTTTATGCAGTTGAATTCTGTGATGGTAGCTTTTATAATTGTTTACAATAATTAGTTGTTTAGTTATATAGTACTGTAACTAATAGATATATAGTTGTTCATATAATTGCTTACAGATACAGTTACTTATAATTCTATAGGTGTTTACAATTATGTAGTTTAGTTGTTTACAATATTTACAGCTGTTTATAGTTATAATTGTCTAGTTATTTACAGATTTATAGTTAGTTAGTTATATAGTTGATTATAGTTAGTTATTTATGTAATCATCACAGTTATATAGCTATTTACATCTATTTACAGTTAGAATCAGTTATATAATTATTTACTGTTTATTTATATAGTTATGTTACTCGCTTTATAATTTCTTAGTTATTTACAGTTTTATAGTTCAGTGGCATAATAGTTTATATAACAGTTTTATAGTTGTTTAGTTATATAGTGGTGTATAGTTGTTTAGTTATTTACAATTATATAAGCTGTTGACACCATTTTTAGTTGTTATTTAGTTGTTAGTTATATATGGTGGTAAAATGTCCTGAATAAAGTGCTACAAGTGAAATAAAAATATTTAAATATTCACCCTTGTCTACCAGTGATTATTACATTTTTAAATATATGCATAACACATCAAATTTGTTTTTCTCACAAAAAAAGTTTCACCAAAAGTCTCAAGGAGAAAGAGCAGCACTAATGCGTATAATCTATGAAAGCAAAAGTCATCTGAAAGTCTTGCTGAGATGACTACCTTCCTCCCATAGAAGCAAATTGCCTGACTTTGAAAATACTGCGGCAACATCACTGATAGCTATCTAAAAGCAGGTGCGCCATCTATTGGCGATGCAAAATACTGCATTGTTGTAGCCGTTATAGTATCTTCCAACAACTGGTTGAAATCACATGCCAATTGCAATACAGAGCCTGGATCATCTGGCTAGGAGTAATTCTATGACATAGGGGTCATATTTCCAGCAAACTTATGGATACTTCAGTATGCATATTAAGTTACTCAGTTATGCTTTAGTGATGTAGACACCACGGTGCGAAAGAAATTGCAAGCAGTTGTGTCAAAACTGAGATACTTTCCTCAATGGACATGCTGGTCTTTGGCAACATCTGCAAGCACACGGACAGCTTCCACATGCACACCAACGACACCCAACTCTACACCTTCATCCCGTCTCTCGAGCACCTCTGTGCTGTCAGACTGCATGTCTGATATCCAATCCTGGATGAGCCACAACTTCCTCCAGCTCAACATCAGGAAGTCTGAAACCATTGTCTTTGGGCCTCTTCCACAGACTCTGCACCCTTGGCACTGATTTCACCCCCCTCCCCAGCCATTCTCTCAACTGAACCAGGCCAGTCATAATCTTGGTGTAATTTTTGATCCTGAGCTGAGCTTTAAAACACACATTTACCCATTACCAGAATCACTTACTTCCTCATCTGCAACATTACCTGCTCCCAGCCTCACCTCAGCCCCTTTTTTTCTATATTTCTTCTCGGTATGTGAGCAACACTGACAAGGCTGCATTTATTGCCCATTCCCAGTTGCCCTGAGAAGATGGTGGTGGGCCTTCTCCCTGAACCTCTGTAGTTCCTGCAGTGACTGTGCTCCCAGAAAGGTGTTTGGTAGGAATTCTAGCATATTGACCCAACGACGATGAAAGAATGGCAATGGATGTCCAAGTCACCGTGGTGTGAGACTTGGAGGGGAACGTGGAGGTAATGGTGCTTCCACGACATTGCCCTTAGGAACACAGGAACAGGAGTAGGCCATTCAGCCCCTCGAGCCTGTTCCGCCATTCAATTAGATCATGGCTGATCTGTATCTTAACTCCACCTACCCGCCTTTGTTCCATGACTCTTAATACCCTTGACTAACAAAAATCTTTCAATCTCAATTTTGAAATTTTCAATTGACCCCCAGCCTCAACAGCTTTTTGAGAGAGAGAGAGTTCCAGATTTCCACTACCCTTTGTGTGACGAAGTGCTTCCTGACATCACTCCTGAACGGCCTAGCTCTAATTTTAAGGTTATACCCCCTTGTTCTGGACTCCCCCACCAGAGGAAATAGTTTCTCTCTATCTACCCTATCAACTCCTTTAATCATCTTAAACCCCTCAATTAGATCACCCCTTAATCTTCTATACTCAATACAAGCCTAATCTATTCAACCTGTCCTCATAATTTAACCCTTTTAGCCCCAGAATCATTCTGGTGAATCTGCATTGCACCCTCTCCAAGGCCAATATATTCTTCCTGAGGTGCGGTGCTCATAGCTAAACACAAACCTTCTTGCTGGCCTCCCATTCTCCTCCCTTCATAAACTCCGACTTATCCAAAATTCTGTCGCTTGTGTCCTGCCCTGTGCTGTCTCATTCATCCATGACTGCCGTCCTCCAAAGTATTTAACTTAAAATTGCTATTCTTGTCTGTGAATCCCTTCATAGCCTTGGATCAACCTCTTTCAGCTCTATAAGCCCTCCCAAGCACTCCGATTGCCTTGAGTCATAACAGTCCTCCTCTTTGGAAGTCTTTCCCCAGACCTCTTTGCTTCCCCACCTCTTTTTCCACCTTTAAAAATCTTTTCAAAACTCAATTCTTCAGCCAAGCTCTCTGCCCTATTTCCTAATCTCTCTCCTCCTGGCCTAAAGTTCAATCCCAATTTCCATCTATGAAACACCCCGGGCAGTTTTCTATGCTAAAGGTGCTATATAAATTGAAGTTGCTGTTATTGTTGTTACTGTAGATCACACATTAGTAGCAAGTCTTATTTTGTGAATGTAGGGCACTTTTATATGTCAATTTAATTCACTTTCCACAGCAGGACCGGCTGACTAGTTGGGTTAATTTGGACTCTGAGTGGGAGGCCATTTGGCCCATTGTGTCAATGCTGGCTCTTTGCTAGAACAATCTGACTACCTTGTTTTCTTCCCATGATCCCGTATCTTCCTCCACTTTAAATATTTAACTACTTTTCTCTTAAAAGATGCAATGGCCTCTGCCTCATACAACCTCCGCAGTGAAGCATACCATGTTCTAACAATCCCTATGTAAATTTCTCCTACCCTCTTTCCTCACTTTCTTAATGACAATTTTAAATTGATAATTCCTCAATGCTGAATCCCCAACCAAGGAGGTTCCTTATTTATAGAATCATAGAATCATGGAATGGTTACACAGAAGGAGGCCATTCAGCCCATCGAGCCCATGCCGGCTCTCTGCAAGTGCTATCCAGTTAATCCCACTTCCCCGCCCTTTCCCGTAGCCCTGCAAATTTTTTCCCTTCAAGTACTTATCCAGTTCCCTTTTGAAAGCCACAAGTGAATCTGCCTCCATCACCCTTTCAGGCAACGCATTCCAGATCATAACCACTCGCTGCATAAAAAAGTTTTTCCTCGTGTTGCCTTTGGTTCTTCTGCCAATCACGTTAAATCTGTGTCCTCTGGTTCTTGACCCTTATCTATTTTTTGGACTTCTCTCTCCCTCCATCCCCGACACCTCCCTGTTTTGCTCCTGGCTGTTTCTGTTGTCTTGTAAACGGTTGGAACTCTGTCCTTTGTGTTGATATGTTCAGTTTCTATCAAAACCCTCCATAATTTTGAAAACCTCTATTAAATCTCCTGTTAGCCTTCTGTGCTCCAACAGAAACAGTCCCAGTATCTTAAGTCTAAGAAAGTCAAAATGGCAACAGTCCGCATGTTCTTCAAACAGTTCTATAATCATAACAGATCCCTCAATGGTTTATTGGATAAATGCACAGTGAGGTGTGGTAGTAAGCCATACAGAACAAAAAGGTTCCAGATTCAATCCCCAGTCTGTGTTGAGTTAGCAGGGTTTTTTGTTTGATAGCACTCCTGTGAAGTGCCTTGTGACATTTTACTGTGTCAAAGGCACTATATAAATGCAAGTTGTTGTTGCTGTTGGTAGCAGTTGCGGCCTTGAGGTTGGCCAAGGCACTCCTCGGTTCGGGAAGGGGAGAAGATTAGCCAGTTCCCACTCCTGATCTTTATCCAGTGACCCGCCTATTTGAACGTTGTTCATCCGTGGGCATCAGGGGACGGGGTCGGGGGACGGGGTTAGAGGATGGGGTTGGGGGACGGGGTCGGAGGACAGGTTGGGGGACGGGATCGGCGGACAGGGGACGGGGCCGGGGGAAGTGGGAAGGGGCCGGGGGAAGTGGGAAGGGGTCAGAGACTGGGTCGGGGTCAGGGTATAACGCCAGGGTTGGGGGACGGGATCGGGGATGGGGTCAGGGGATGGGATCAGGGGATGGGTTCGGGGACGGGGTTGGGGATGGGATCAGGGGATGGGGTCGGGGACGGGATTGGGGGAGGGGTCGGGTTCAGGGGGGTGGGGTCAGGGACAGGGTCGGGGACGAGGTCGGGGAACGGGGTCGGGGTCGGAGGACAAGGTCAAGGGACGGGATCAGGGTCATGGGACGGGGTCGGGGTAAGGGATTGGGGACAGGAAAGCATCCCTTATTTCTCCCACCTCCGGATTATTCCTGGAAGATCTCTGCCTGCGTTGATTGTCTCTTCAGCTGCACGGGTCCCCTGAGCCCTAGATATGTTTAATATTCATGCCTGTCACAAGGAGCTACGAACTGCTGAACACAACATTATTGTTCAACAGTCTCTCTTTGGCATAACTGATTTAGATGCAGGAAGTAGGATTCATTTCTGCTCAATCTGCAAAACTGTTTCAATTCATGATCTAAAAGAAGTACCTTTTAATAATTTGTCACAGTGTGAGTCTGCAGGGGATGAAATTGGCTGTAGTGCATAACAGGCGATAGCAATTCGGTGGCCCGTTTTACACCCTGACCAATTTTCTTTCTCATTCAGTTCAATAAGAAAACTGGGCTGCCGATTCACACAATCGCCAAAGACCAATTTAAGAACATAAGAAATAGGAGCAGGAGTAGGCCATACAGCCACTCGAGCCTGCTCCGCCATTCAATAAGATCATGGTTGATCTCCTACCTCAACTTCACTTTCCCGCCCTATCCCCATATCCCTTGATTCCCACAGAGTCCAAAAATCTATCGATCTCAGCCTTGAATATACTCAACGACTGAGCATCCCCAGCCCACTGGGGTAAAGAATTCCAAAGATTCACAACCCTCTGAGTGAATTTCACCTCCTTTGTTTCTTTCTCCCCAAGTTCCTCTGTTAATCTTTCTCCATTTCCCATATTTCCCTGTGTCATGCACCACCTGTGGCAATGAGGGCTGGCAACGCCTAATCCAAGGTGTCCCTGCCAATGTCATTCTGAAACCGGTGGCCTTGGAGTGCAGTTAAACTGGCCTGGAGACCACCATTGCTCCTACATCCTCCAGCCCCCGAGGAAATACCTGGTGGTGGAATGGGGCCTCCTTGTAGTGACACAGCTGTGATCAGGAACTCAGAGAGTGGAAGATCATGGGCCCATCTCACCATTCCATGGCACAATACACTGGTGGTGCAGGACTCCGGACTAGATTGGGTGGAATCAAGCATGTTCATCAGTATAAAAATAAAATCAAAGTTAAAATTTAAAACAGGACAGAAAAAAATAAGGATAGAGAATATCAGGACAAAAAGGACAGCACAGGTCAAGTGTTTAATTATTCTTAATGTATAATTATGTTTATTATTTATTTTAGTCATTCTTTTTCTATTATTGAGAAATTAAAATCAAGTCCATGATGCACATAGGTTAACATTACAGTAGTAAAGTTATTTCTGATTTCACTTTTCCAATTTGCTCCCCTTATTTCTCCTCCTGCCCTAAAGGCACCGCCACCTACTGGGATACAATTCTACAGGTGTTGGCAGACCTCCAGTAGCTCACACAAGTGGCCATTCTTCATGAGAGACTCCATTTGGGGCATTCAACTGAGCCTAGCTCTGTGCACCCAGCATCCATGCACATGAGACTTAGGGGTCCATGTACATAGATCATTAAAATGTCACAGACAGGTGCAGAAAATAATCAAAAAGGCTAATGGAATGGTGGCCTTTATATCTAGAGGACTAGAATACAAGGGGGTAGAAGTTATGCTACAGCTTTGCAAAGCCCTGGTTAGACCATACCTGGGGTACTGTGTTCAGTTCTGGGCACTGTACCTTAGGAAGGATATATTGGCCTTGGAGGGAGTGCAACGTAGATTTACTAGAATGATACCTGGACACCAAGGGTTAAATTACGAGGAGAGATTACACAAACTAGGGTTGTATTCCCTGGAATTTAGAAGATTAAGGGGTGATTTGATTGAAGTTTTCAAAATATTAAGGGGAACTGATCGGGTAGATAGAGAGAAATTATTTCCACTAGTTGGGGAGTCTAGGACTAGGGGACATAGCCTAAAAATTAGAACCAGGATTTTCAGGAGTGAAGTTAGGAAACACCTCTACACGCAAAGGGTGGTAGAAGTTTGGAACTCTCTTCCGCGGATGGCAGTTGATGCTTGCTCAATTGTTAATTTTAAATCTGAGATTGATAGATATTTGTTGATCAAAGGTATTAAGGGATATGGGGCTAAGATGGGTATATGGAGTTAGGTCACAGATCAGCCATGATCTCACTGAATGGCAGAACAGGCTCGAGAAGCTAAATGGCCTACTCCTGTTCCTATGTTCCAACATACTCTGTTCTCTCCAGCAGATGATGTGGAGATGCCGGTGATGGACTGGGGTGGACAAATGTAAGATTCCTTACATCTCTCCAGCAGAGTCACTGGATAGTGATTGGAAGTGTGAATCCAGGCTGATTTGTGTCGTACATAACTTGAGGGCACAGTCCTATTTTAAGGCCCCAACTGCTGCCTCAGGTGAGATGAACTAACAGCACAGGCTGGGCAGCGAACCTGGGATCTTTTAATAGATGTGGCTTAGTATCACATTGTGCCTTGCGTTAACCCAGTGAGCCTGTGAGGAAGCTAGGTATTCCTGATAAAATAAAGAAAGACTTGCATTTCTATAGCATCTGTCATGACTTCAGGACGACCCAAAGTGCTTTACAGCCAATGAAGTACTTTTGAAGTGTAGTGACTGTTGTAATGTAGGAAATTGATGTTTGAATTACAGTAATATTTGTTTTTTTTTTACAGTGGGTGAGCTGAAAACCTACAAAAATAGTCTGTCCCGGGAGATACTGGCAGTTTAAGGGTTAATCCACACCGACAGGATTTTCAAGATGGTGGACAAATTCAGAAGGAGGAATTGGGTTGTGGAGAATGTTGGCGATATTATATTAAGTAAATATTTTGCATCAGTGTTTACAGATGATGATGGAAGTGAGAATGTAGGTGTACTAGAGGAGGATGTGAAAAATTGTAAGAGATAACTATAGAAAAGAATTTATCTGAAATTAGTAAAATTAGCATAGATGCCTTTAAGGGGAAGCTAAATAAGCACATGAGGCAGAAAGGAATAGAGGGTTATGCTGATAGGATTAGATCAAGATGTGTGGTGCATAAACACCGGCATGGACCTGTTGGGCCAAATGGCCTGTACATTTTATGTAATTCTAAGTATAAAAAATATTACTTGGAGAAATGTAAAGGCTACTTGATGTAAAGGTGTGACAGGTATTAACGTGCTCTCTGTGTATGCGACAGTCCAGAGTAAAGTCAATAAATATCGTCATAAGTGCATGTCATTTGATTATATTTCGTGCCACAGTTGTGGTACAGAGTGCTGAGGATGAAGCTATTGATTGGGGACTTACCTGACTCCTTAGTTGGAGTCACTCATACCTGCAAAGCCTGTGAATTCTCCATTTCCCCATCACTTGTCAGATCATATTCGATGACTTACCATCCAGCAATCTTCGGCTCCCTCCTCAAACTCCATGGTTGGATTGAGGAGTATCCTTCCATCATCAGTCTGTAATAAAAAAAGAAAAGAAAGAATATATACAGCGCCTTTCAAGACCTCAGGACATCCCAAAGCACTTTACAGCCAATGAAGTACTTTTGAAGTGTAGTCACTGTTGTAATGTAGGAAACATTACAGCCAATTTGCGCACAGCAAGTTCCTACAAACAGCATTGTGATAATCTGTTTTAGTGATGTTGGTTGAGGGGGAAATATTGGCCAGGACACTAGGGAGAACTCTCCTGCTCTTTTTCAAAATAGTGTAATTTTACAACCACCTCAGAGGGCAGATGGGACCTCAGTTTAACGTCTCATCCGAAAGACAGATAACATGAATAACTATCAGTGATATCCTGTAATGCAATGGATGCAATTATATTGTAAACTGAAACATTTATAACAACTCGTACAGTTTTTTAATACAACTTTCTTGTGAGACAGCATCTCTTCAGGTCTCCTTTTGATGATATTTAGTCATCTGTGGCATCTCCCATCCCACCCCTTTCTGTTTGATAGACTGCATTTATTTTAAGTGCAAAGTCTGTTCAGGCTGCACAATGCTTTGCTGATGAGAACACATATGTTTGCAAGCCAAAAACTCTGACAAGAAAGTCGATTGCTGCCTCCCTGATGCGTGGTTTGCATATTGTCCTGGTAACTTTCCTGTCTCTAGCCCACCACCACCAGACTCAATTGCAAAGGTCAAGCCTTTCATTTGCAAGCTGTTAAACTGAATGATTTGCATGACTTCAATTTGCATTTGAATGACTTAAATCAACAACAGAGGAGCTGGATGGTGCAGTGTCCTGTAGGACCTGACTTTGAACGTAGCCTAGACTGATTCGATAAATGTCTCCTCGCCCCTGCTGTCCATAAAGGTTCCTTTTACATTGCTGCACCAGTTTTGGGAGAGTGCCAATACAACCTGTGTACAGGTATCACTCCCCCCCCCAATTAAATTTCTTCCTGGCACAGTTCTGCTTCAGATACTGGACAGAAGTGGAGCTGACAAATCCAGTAACAGTTCTCCAGATCCACAAAACAATGGGTCTCCGCTTACCGCCAGATCAAGGTAGGTTGGGAAGTTTATTTGTCCAATTCACAGAACTGCACTTTTGCCATCATACCAGCTCCTTAACATAAAAACATATTGAGAGTCTGGTGTGAAATGATTTTGCTCAATGTCAGCCTATATTCCCAGTGGGTGTGGAACTACAGCACAAAACTACCCATAATTTGGCAGTTTAGGTGGATCCTGTCATACTCATCACTGCCTGTAGTGATCTGTCACTTGCAATGATCAAAATCTGCTGTGCAAAACCACAACCCCTCTGACACTGAGGCCTCGAGGGGCGTGGAGGATGTTAATTGTATCCATATC
Organism: Heptranchias perlo; assembly: GCF_035084215.1. Lineage (NCBI taxonomy): Eukaryota > Metazoa > Chordata > Chondrichthyes > Hexanchiformes > Hexanchidae > Heptranchias > Heptranchias perlo. The sequence continues at coordinate 24,193,669 of NC_090326.1, forward strand.
ATTTATATCAATTAGTGTTAATTGTCTTTAGGTGGTGCGTATCAATTGTGGACTCTCATATCCATTTATATGAGACCTTATCTAGGGGGTGCACAGTAGCTAATGTGGATCTCTGTGAATAAAGGCTTGGAAGCAACTGAAGACCAAGCTCTAGTATTCTATCATTCACCACCTGGCTATCCAATTTATTACAAAGGGGACCAGAGCAAGCAAATTTCCCCACCACAATATTCGAGCCCTCTAGTTATAAGGGCTAATATTCCATTAGTTTTTTTGATTTTTTTGTACCTGACCACTACATTTTAATGATCTGTGTACATGGACCCCTAAATCTATTTGGACCTCCACTATTCTTAGCTTTTCACCATTTAAAAAAATACTCAGATCTATCCCTTTTTGGTCCAAGATGGATGACCTCACACTTACATGCATTGAAATCCATCTGCCACAGTTTTGCCCACTCACTTAATCTATGAATGTCTCTTTGTAATTGTATGCTCCCGTCTATACTACTTACTATGCCACCAATCTTTATGTCATCGGCAAACTTGGATATATGGCTCTCTATTGTGTTATCCATGGCATTGGTAAATATAGTTGAGGCCCCAACACAGATCCTTGTGGGACACCACTAGTCACTTCCTTCCAATTCAAGTACATACCCATTATTTCTACTCTCTGTTTTCTACTGCCTAACCAATCTCCTAAGCAGGTCAATAATTTGCCTTCAATTCCATGAGCTTTAATTTTAGCTAACAGTCTCTTATGTGGAACCTTATCCAATGCCTTCTGGAAGTCCATATGTACTACATCCATAGACATTCCCTTGTCTACTACTTTAGTTACTTCCTCAAAAAAATCAATTAGGTTCATTAGGCATGACCTCCCCTTTACAAATCCATGTTGGCACTCTCTAATCAGCTCAAATTTCTCTAAGTGCTCAGTCACTCTGTCCTTAATTATAGATTCCAATAACTTCCCCAAAACAGATGTTAGACTAACAGGTCTATAATTTCCTAGTTTCTCTCTCTCACCTTTATTAAATAATGGAGATACATTTGCAATCTTCAAATCTAAAGGGACAATTCCTCAATCGAGAGAGCTTTGGAAGATTATGGCTAAAGCATCTGCAATTTCCTCACCTACTTCCTTTAAAAAGCTGGGTTGGAAACCATCAGGTCCTGGGGATTTGTCAGTCTTTACTGCCATTAATTTTTCTAATACTAATTTCTTGCTTATGTTAACTTTGGTGAGTTACAGTCCTTGATTCATTATTAATATCCCTGGAATGGCAGGTGTATTATCCTCTTTCTCGACTGTGAAGACTGACAGAAAAAGGGTCATTTTAACTCCCCAGGATGGGCAGGTGGGGGGATTAAAATTTCACAAATCTGAAACCGGCCCCAACCCGCCTCCAACGTGCCCACTTCTGGTTTTAACTGAGGCTGGTTTGGGAGTGGCCGTGTAACCTGCTCTCGAGAGGCAGGTCTGTCCTTGTAATATGTTAATAAGGGTACTTTCATGAGATTTTGGCAGCAATTTAAAATGAACACCTCCAGCAATGGTTTCCCAGGGGAGGCCAGGAAGGCCCTAATAGATCAAAGGTTCAGTTAGTCACTCACACAGGACCAAAGTAACTATACCATTCGCCGGAATCCCACCCCCATCCCACCCCACCCCCACTCACCCATTGCACATGCCCCAATTGGTCCCGTCAATTCATGTCTTCACGTTCATCACCAAGCAACTAAAAAGGCGAGTTGCCACTTGGCATGCAAGAATGGGCAACAGGTGGTATAAATTAATAAATTTTATGTGAGGTAATAACAAAAGGAAATTTAATAATATAACATTTTCACAAACACCCATGTGCATACCCTTGGTGAATTAAAATTTATTTTTCATAGTTTCCCTACAGCTCCTACGTGGTGCAGCCCTTGTGGCTTCAGCAGAGATAGAGGCAGGCTGCTCAGATCCCTGCTCTGACCTTTCAGATACTTTTGGCCTACGACCTCTGGGTTTTGAAGCCCGTGAGGGTCCTGCCAAAGACTGCTTCACCTACACCTGTGCAGGGGTACACTCGACCATCGGGAGAGGAGGCAGCATTTCGGGTACTGGTTGGGGGTGGGGGGGAGCAACGGGTGCAACGTGGGAGTGCTTTGAGTGGCGTTCCCACTTCCATTTCCCCTTTCACCATCATCCTTCTCCTGGGCCAGCACCATATCACTCCTACCGCTCTGCTGGAGAGCAGCATGGTGCAGATCAGTGACACGTTCTAAGACCACAGTTAAGGTAGCTGTATTCCTGTTTATGGGAGCAGACATGTTGGCATCCATCATCTGCACGGCCATGGCCATGGCCTGCATAGACTCATTTGAGAGCCTCACATAAAGTTCCACAGAGGCGGCCACTCTCTCCATGGAAGACATTTTTGCAATTATCTGCGACATCAATCCACAAATGTCAGAGCTGGACTCCTCCATCCTCTCTGCTATTGTGGACAGTGTGTGTGGCACGTCTGCCAGTACGTCGCAAATTTCCTGCTGTCCCTCTATAATTCTCCTTTTCATCGATGGCCCCCGGGGTTCACCATCTATGTCCAGTTGAGCAGATCTTGGAGAGCAGTGTGCCCCCCCCCTCGAAGACTCTCCACAGCTGCCCCTGCCACCCAGAGTCTGCTCGTGCTCACTTGTGAACTGTGATTCACCAGGTGAAAACCCAACTCGCTGTCTAACTGGACCCACCGAAGTGCGAGTATTTGCGTTGGTGCCTGGTAATACTTCCTATGACAGTGCATCCAGAGAAGCAATCGTGTCCTCTGAGGAATCGTCATCAAAAAAGTGCACAGACTGCTGCCCTACACGCGAAGAGAGAAGAGACAGATATGAATTAATGCTGGCAATGTAAAAATGTTGCTTTAAGCGCTTAGTACACTTTTTGTTTGTTTGCAAAACTCGACACAGTGATGCAATTTGCACAAAACATGGCACCGCCTCACAAAAGTATCTTCTTTGATGCAGCTGATATCATGATAAATATGACCCATAATTGGTGTGTCTATTCTCCCTCCTCTTGTTGGAGGCAGAGCCCCTTTAATGGATCTGATGTGATTGGAATCATTTGTATTCAAGAAATTATGAAGAAAATAATGGATGGAATTACTAAATTGTAACCAGCTGTATTTATAAATAGTAAACTTTCATTTTGATATTTGTTGCTATGTTTTCTATTGCATGGCTCAATTCAATCAACTGTCCAGTGTGGTGCTGAGCCATAATTCCAAGGAATATCCCAAGTTCGCTCACTGGCATGTGATGAGTTAGTTGATCTCAGGTAAGCCAGAAGCAGGAATGCTGCAGTTAGTCTCAGCTAGGTAGGAGAAAAATCAGGTTGCTCCTGATTGCTATCCAACAATCCCTGTTGGAAAATGTGTGCAGGTAAAAAAAAGAGAAAGACTTGCTTTTGCATAGCACCGTTCATGACCTCAGGATGTCCCAAAGCGCTTTAGAGCCAATGAAGTACTTTTGAAGTGTAGTCTCTGTTGTAATGTAGGCAGTCAATTTATGCACAGCAAGCTCCCAAAAAGAGTAAAGTGATAATGACCAGATAATCTGATTTTGTGATGTTGGTTGAGGGATAAATATTGGCCAGGACGCCGGGGAGAACTCCCCTGCTATTCTTCGAAATAGTACGATGGGATCTTTTATGTCCACCTGAGAGGGCAGACAGGGCCTTGGTTTAATGTCTCATCCAAAGGGCAGCACCTCCGACGCTGACTTGATTGAATTCTTTGAGGAGGTAACAAGGAGGGTCAATGAGGGTAGTGCATTTGATGTAGTCTACATGGATTTTAGCAAGGCTTTTGACAAGGTCCCACGTGGCAGACTGGTCAAAAAAGTACAAGCCCATGGGATCCAAGGGAAAGTGGCTAGTTGGTTCCAAAATTGGCTCAGTGGCAGGAAGCAAAGGGTAATGGTTGACATGTGTTTCTGTGAATGAAAGGCTGTTTCCATTGGGGTTCCGCAGGGCTCAGTACTAGGTCCCTTGCTTTTTGTGGTTATATTAATGAATTGGACTTAAATGTCGGAGGCATGATTAAGAGGTTTGTAGATGATTCAAAAATTGGCCATGTGGTTGATAGTGAGGATGAAAGCTGTAGACTGCAGGAAGATATCAATGGACTGGTCAGGTGGGCAGAAAAATGGCAAATGGAATTCAATCTGGAGAAGTGTGAGGTAATGCATTTGGGGAGGTCAAACAAAGCAAGGGAGTACACAATAAATGGGAGGATACTGAGAGGTGTAGAGGAAGTGAGGGACCTTGGAGTGCATGTCCACAGATCCCTGAGGTAGCAGGATAGGTAGATAAGATGGTTAAAAAGTCTTACGGGATACTTTCCTTTATTAGCCGAGGCATAGAATATAAGAGCAGGGAGGTTATGCTAGAATTGTATAAGGCATTGAGTACTGCATGCGGTTCTGGTCACCACATTATAGGAAGAATGTAATTGCACTAGAGAGGGTACAGAGGAGATTTACGAGGATGTTGCCAGGAATGGAGAATTTTAGCTATGAGGAAAGATTAGATAGGCTGGGGTTGTTTTCTTTGGAACAGAGGAGGCTGAGGAGTGATTTAATTGAAGTGTACAAAATTATGAGGGCCTAGATAGAGCGGATAGGGAGGACCTATTTCCCTGAGCAGAGAGGTCAATAACCAGGGGGCATAGATTTAAAGTGATTGGTAGAAGGAATAGAGGGGAGCTGAGGAAAAGTATTGTCACCCAGAGGGTGGTGGGGGTCTGAAACTCACTGCCTGAAAAGGTGGCAGAGGCAGAAATCCTCATCACATTTAAAAAGTACTTGGATATGCACTTGAAGTACCGTGACCTACAAGGCTACGGACCAAATGCTGGAAAGTGGAATTCGGCTGGGTGGTTCATTTTCGGCCAGCACAGGCACAATGGGCCGAATGGCCTCCATCTGTGCCGTAAATTTTACATGATTCTATGCAGCACTCCCTCAGAACTGCACTGGGAGTGTCAGCCTAGAATTTGTGCCCAAGTTTCTGGAGTGGGACCTGAACCCGCAACCTTCTGATTCAGAGGTGTGAGTGCTACCACTGAGCCACAGATGTCAGGTGAGGACAGAATTGAATGATACTTACGCTCACACATGAAGAGTGACTACTTGGGCAGGTGAGCAATGGCTAACAAACTGCATCTTAATCGATAATCATTAATGGGATAGATTCAGAACACATCTAGCAGCTCAAAACTGGGCTTCCATGAGGCGCTGTGGGCCATCAGCAGCAGCAGAATTGTATTCCACCACAATCTGTATCCTCATGGCCCGGCATATCCCCCACTCTACCATTACCCACAAGCCAGGGATCAACCCTGGTTCAATGAAGAGTACAGAAGAGCATGCCAGGAGCAGCACCAGGCATACCTAAAAACCTGGTAAAGATACAACACAGGACTACATGCATGCTAAGCAGCGGAAGCAGCATGTTATAGACAGAGCTAAGCGATCCCACAACTAACGAATCAGATCAAAGCTCTGCAGTCCTGCCACATCCAGTCATGAGTGGTGGTGGACAATTAAACAACTAATGGGAGGAGGAGGCTCTGTGAACATCCCCATCCTCAATGGTGGCAGAGCTCAGCATGTGAGTGCAAAAGACAAGGCTGAAGCATTAGCAACCATCTTCAGCCAGAAGTGTCGAGTGGATGATTCATCTCGGCCTCCTCCTGAGATCCCCACCATCACAGAAGCCAGTCTTCAGCCAATTTGATTCATTCCACGTGATATCAAGAAACGGCTGAGTGCACTGGATACAGCAAAGGCTATGGGCCCCGACAAAATCCCGAGTGTAGTGCTGAAGACTTGTGCTCCAGAACTAGCTGCGCCCATAGCCAAGCTGTTCCAGTACAGCTACAACACTGGCATTTACCTGACAATGTGGAAAATTGCCCAGGTATGTCCTGTCCACAAAAAACAGGACAAATCCAATCCGGCCAATTACCGCCCCATCAGTCTACTCTCAATCATCAGCAAAGTGATGGAAGGTGTCATCGACAGTGCTATCAAGCGGCACTTACTCACCATTAACCTGCTCACCGATGCTCAGTTTGGGTTCCACCAGGACCATGTGGCTCCAGGCCTTATTACAGCCTTGGTTCAAACATGGAGAAAAGAGTTGAATTCCAGAGGTGAGGTGAGAGTGACTGCCCTTGACATCAAGGTAGCATTTGACCTAGTGTGGCATCATTGAAATTGAAGTCAGTGGGAATCAGGAGGAAAACTCTCCAGTGGCTGGAGTCATACCTAGCACAAAGGAAGATGGTAGTGGTGTTGGAGGCCAATCATCTCAGCCCCAGGACATTGCTGCAGGAGTTCCTCCGGGCAGTGTCCTAGGCCCAACCATCTTCAGCTGCTTCATCAATGACCTTTCCTCCATCATAAGGTCAGAAGTGGGGATGTTCGCCGATGATTACAGTGTTCAGTTCCATTCGCAACCCCTCAGATGATGAAGCAGTCCGTGCCTGCATGCAGCAAGACCCGGACAAAATCCAGGCTTGGCTGATAAATGGCAAGTAACATTTGCACCAGACAAGTGCCAGGTAATGACCATCTCCAACAAGAGAGCGTCTAACCACCTCCCCTTGACATTCGCTGAATTCCCCCACCATCTACATCCTGGGGGTCACCATTGACCAGAAACATAACTGGACAAGCCACATAAATACTGTGACTACAAGAGCAAGTCAGAGGTTGGGTATTCTGCAGCGAGTGACTCACCTCCTGACTCCCCAAAGCCTTTCCACCATCTACAAGGCACAAGTCAGGAATGTGATGGAATACTCTCCATTTGCCTGGATGAGTGCAGTTCGAACAACACTCAAGAAGCTCGACAACATCCAAGACAAAGCAGCCCGCTTGATTGGCAGCCCATCCACCACCTTAAACATTCACTCCCTCCACCACCGGCACACTGTGGCTACAGTGTCTCCCAATCTACAGGATGCAATGCAGCAACTCGCCAAGGCTTCTTTGACAGCACCTCCCAAACCTGTGATCTCTACCACCTAGAAGGACAAGGTCAGCAGGTGCATGGGAACAACACCACCTGCACGTTCCCCTCCAAGTCACACACCATCCCGACTTGGAAATATATCACCGTTCCTTCATTGTCGCTGGGTCAAAATCCTGGAACTTCCTACCTAACAGCACTGTGGAAGTACCTTCACCACAAGGATTGCAGCGGTTCAAGAAGGCGGCTCATCACCACCTTCTCAAGGGCAATTAGGGATGGGCAATAAATGCTTCCCTTTCCAGCAATGCCCACATCCCATGAATGAATAAAGAAAAAAGATACCTCCAGGGGAGGAGGGAAAGAAAGTGATTTGTTGCAGCTATTCCCCTGTAATACATGAAACAATGGCACTAAAAGGTTAGCAACAAAAAGTCAAGGAGCATGAAATCTCATTTCCAGCATCACAATAATTAATTATTTTTGCTCATGGACAAAGGTCGCAGATTACAGCTCTGTAGGTGTAAACTGCATACTGCATGTGATTTTATAAAATGAGAGCAATACCCTTTCACTGAAATTAATCCAGACATAGTGCTAGTCCATGAACACGAAGAGTGTCATAGTCATACTGTTTACATGTGCCAGGTTGCCATAACAACAGAAGATGGAAGTACTCACCAATTCCACTTAACCCGTAAATAATTAATTAATGATTAATCTTTGACAGTGGATAATTAAAAAATATTTTAATAATTTTCTGTACCACCAATAAAATTCCTACCAAAATATGTAGCAACCTCAGGCATTTCCAAAACGGAGAAAACAACTTCAGTACGTTATTTTTTTTTAGATGGCTTTCAGGCAGTAAAATTAAGGCACACGGGAGACCTTGCATATGCAGTATCATTTTTTGACTTTGAGATAGGAACATAGGACTTGCTAAACAAAAAAAGGCCCAGGTCCATCTAATTCATCTTCTACCATCCTTGTAGTCATATGATACAATGATAATGGAGTTGTTGACTAATCATGGCAATCAATCTCTATCAATTAGTCTACAACAGACCCAGACATGACACAAGGAAAACCCCAGTGGTGGAGAACTTTGGGAACCATAGGTCCAAAGTCACCTGTTCCTCCCAAGCATGCTACACTTACCACATGTCATATCTCGAAGTACTGTACCCCAAAACGTTATTTTATTAAATAAATATATATAATTTTCATTTGAATGAATCAATACTGACTGCTTCCACCGCCTCTATAGAGGGCCTGTTCCATTGATTGACCACTCGCTCACTGCAAAATTGTTTCCGCATGTTGGATCAAAACAGGATTGAGGTAGATGGACAAATTTTTTAAACTGAGAAAAGGGAGAAACCCCCTAGATGAAGGGCAAGTGCAGAACACCACCAAGGATGAAAGAGTAGGAGAGGAATGAGATGAATCAGAAAGTAGTGATTAGATGACAGGATAGTTGGGTTTTAACAGATTGTAGGAAAAAGGGATGTCCGAGGGAAGCAGGAGGTTCCTTGACTTTGATGTCCTGGGAAAGGTTGAGTTAGAATCTGGGCTGGTGCGATGCACCTTGATTTCAACACAATGAGGATGCTGGAAATAGGTTGGTGTATATGGAACTTAGGAAGAACAAGGGAGGAAGCTTCAAAAGAACAATTGATACAATGGAGGGACAAGAATGATCAGAAGGGAGAGAAAGATCATTTGGAGACTGGAGGTGAGTGAAAGCTCACTTGATAATTTTTTGTATCCTGTTCCAGTGTGAGAGGAATGAGAAAGTAATCCCCCCAGATATGGAAACAATATTCAAGAGTTGGACTGACTGGGGCTTTATGGAGAGTTAAGAGCTTTGTAACAAAGTTTGAATTGCTTGTTTCCATTACCTCAAGATCAATTTGATAAAAAAATCAAATTGGTTAATTTTCCTGATGTAATTAGCAGCATTGTTCTTTTGATGTGAGCAAATTAGCTTTTTCCATGTATAGATATGTACATTTGACGCAGACATGCAAAGTGTTCATATCTTGCAGGATATCCACAATCCAGGTATGCTAAGTAAACTGAATGGTCTTTGCTTCTTCCTACATTACATGTGTTTAGGAGGTGATCTAAAGCTAGTTTGTTACTGATTGAAAGGAACGATAATATGACTTGAGTATCTTTTTTCTGAAACACAGCTCTGAAAATGCTGTTTCCTTACCCATTTCTCTATTGTTTTTGATTCATCATTATGTCATCTAAATGCCTTTTTATGAATGTTATTGCTGATTTTATTATTTGTAGAAATACCAACATTTTAAATTAACAAAGTATACATTGTTGGCTAATGTGATTAGTACAGGGTTGTTTGAAGATGACAAGAACAGCTATGAATACTAAACGGGTATTGCTTCTTATACAGGTGAGTGGAATCTGTAGTAATCCTCTAGAGGATGTAAAAAAGCCACTGAACAGGGAGACTGGAAAAGTGGGGGTGGTGGTGGGGGAAAATGAGAGAAAGGATTCTTAAGTAACAATCATCAGGATTCATGCCTGGTTTTGGTCCACTGAGAAATCTGCATGTTGAAGAAATCCAAAGGACAGAAGAGGCCAATAATGCATTTCCCAAGATTTACTCCAGGTTTCATTAGGGAAACTCCGGTGTTAACCCAGGGTTGAGGAATTCTGAAGATCAGTCCTACCCTTTTTTTAAATGACTGTGTTTTGTAAGATTAACCCTAATGTCATGGGTCGCAGTCCTAATCCGTTAAAAGATAAACTAACAATGTGTGTGATTCTTTTCCTGTTGCTCTGACTACTATTTTTATCCTGTAATATGTTTGTTATAAACTCTTCGAGTAACAGGATATTTGTTGTTATCTCTTTTCAAAAAAAAGCTTTTCTTTTTATCTGCCATTATCTTGAGATCTTACAGCTGTAGTTATCTTTTCTTCTGAGTTTTCCTGAAAGCTTCATACTGAGGGCGTTCCTGTGCATATGGTTCTGGTAATGTGCCACCGGAAATGCTGAATTTTTTTTTAATATTCATTCTCGGGATGTGGGCGTTGCTGGAAAGGCCAGCATTTATTGCCCATCCCTAGTTGCTCTTGAGAAGATGGTGGTGGGCCTTCTTCTTGAACCGCTGCAGTCCGTGTGGCGAAGGTGCTCCCTCAATGCTGTTAGGAAAGGAGTTCCAGGAATTTGATGCAGCAACAATGAAGGAATGTTTATTGAAGATGTAGCCATTAATGTACTAGGGGCAAAGATTCAAAGTCAACATAGTCAGAAAGGGAGGTATTTAGGGGGAGTGTATTTTTAAGAGCCCATTGACTCACCCTATTACGTAATATCGCCCATTGTGTAATATTTCCCTTTCCCAAATTCTAAAAGTGTAGAATTCTAGATCTTCAGTAAGTACATTACAGCATCACATCAGAAAGTTTGAAATAAGAAAAGCCATTCAGCCCATAGAGATCATTCTTTTGTACAATGTGCACTGTCCATGTCTCTCTTAAAATTACGTGAATAACCACAAGCTCCAACTGTTTTTTCCGAATCTACAGTGGCCTAACCAGCAGTCCTTAAAGGACTGTCGAAGAAACCATCAGATAAGTTTTTTTATACTTACCTCAATGTGGACCCAGGAGGAGCCCCCCTCCCGATCGTTCCCCCTCCCAGAACTTTCCTGAGCACTGCGGCCAGTGTCTGAGCCAGCTGGAATTGCGCCTACAGCTTGCCGGTCTGAAGATAATGAGGCTCTTAGGACTGATTTAGGTTGGACCATGGGCACGCCTTTCTTGAATGTGATTGCAGCACACCACCGGTTCGTGAGTGCTAACGAATTTAACCCCCACTGTTCTTTCCTCGGTCAACAACTCCTGAGCTTTTTGGATTGAGGGTTGACTTCCCTTCTCCTCCAGGGCCATGACCAAATTCCCTGCACAGTCAGGGTATAACTTGACTAGTGGGCTTAGGTTTGTCACCACCATATTGCTTGGGTTACAAAAATAGCTTTGCACAGAAAAGAGCCACATTCTGAGCACTTATGAAAATATTTCTCCAAGCCACTACTAGATGGCAGTGTTCCTGTTTTTTCACAATGTTTGATAATGGGTACAGTTAGTTCTATGCAGATTTCACCTCTTATCACTCATTCTACTACTCTTTCCCATATGGGCAAGAGATACAATATGAGCCGTAGTAGTGTAATGGCTATGGTGGTGGACTAGGGATCCAGAAGTTACAAGTTCAGAGCCCATCATGGCAATTTGTGAAATTTAATTAAATTAAATGGGTCTTTCATGGTTCATTAAGGCTCTTCAGGAAATGGAAATTGGCCTGCATCCAATATGTGGTTTACTCTTAATGTCCTCTGAAATGGCCTAAATGAATTCAAGTAATTTTCACACACCCACAGGGACTGCAGCAGTTCAAGGAGAAGGCTCATCACCTTCTCAAGGCAACCAGCAATAATTGCGACCTTGATAGTGTCACCCATATCTTGAGATGAAATTTTAAAAATGCAATGTCAGCTTGGCTCAGCTGGCAGAACTCTGGCCTCTGAATCAGAAGTTCATGGATTCAAGCCACACTCCAGGAGATCCTGCAATATTATTTGAAGAAGAGCTGGGAGTTCTCCCAGTCAATTTTCTTCCCTGAACCAACACTGCCAAAAACAGATTAATGTCATTCATCTCATTTACTATTTGTGGGACTTTGCTGTACACAAATTCATTTCCACATTTACCTGTGTATCAGTGACCACATTTCAAAAGTAATTCATTGGATGTGAAGCACTTTGGGACATCCTGGGGATGTGATAAGGTTTTATATAAATGAAAATGTCTACTCCTTTCTTCCTGAACAAGTTGCTATTGTATTTATATAAACCATAAGGCTAGAAGGATCACACGTTGTCCTAACTCACCAGTTTAACAACTTTAGAGGTTTAATCTGTCGTTCCCAAGGGTATAGCATGTGTTAGGTCTCACCTCCAATCTCCCACTACTTGCTATTTTGTTAATCAGTAAATTGTCGAGAGTTGGGTGTATCACATCTTCTCCATTAAAATGATTCCACCACATAACATCAAACTGTCTCAGGATTACGTATCAAGGTCAATGAGTAAGTAGCTGGGTCTTTTGTTAGACAGTTTATAAATGGGATAAAAATGGATTCAATATGTAATTTTTCTCAGTTCAATTGTAGGACATGGATAGCAGTCTCACTGTAGCTAAAGACTCACAATTGATTGGTTGGGTTTTTTAAAAACCGTATGAGTACGCAGTACCATACTACTTCAGTAGGTGTCCTACCAGCATGAGGTGTTCCCCCTCATACTGCTACATCTAGTTCCATCTCCAATATGTAATATTTCAGGGCTGCATGACTTACCAGATCAGTTATCTGCTGGGTCTTGCACAGTGCCACTTGCCCGTATCAGCTTATCTTTGGGCAAAGCCAAAACAGATGGAGTTGGGAGCCTCTTTCAGGAAGATGTGACACAGTAGTCAAAAACTGATAAACTCAGTGTAAAATCAGAATGATGTCTGCTATATTCTAGGTGCTAGGTCCCGCACTCTGCCACCAAAGCAATGCTGCTGCCATACAGAGTTGCAGTGGGCTGTAGTTATTTACTTCAACTGGATCTGTTGAGCTTATTTTGGAGAACAACACAGGACCAGCTGCTGCTGTTTAAGGATATGGGCAAATAATCATCCAGTTTTTATCCTCTTGTGCATTGTGTGTGCTCTTGTAGATCTCAACCTCTTTTTCTGCTTTGTTGATGGTGTGCTGTTATGTGCTACTTTGCAGAGACTTGTTGCTTTAAATGTTTCCTGCAAATCTTCTTCCAAAGTTTCCGGGCTTAATTGATGGGAAATACCTGCTACCTTCTCTCCGGGAGATAATAAATCGTCAAAGTACAGCCGTGGTACACTTTCACATTAAAGTGGCAGGGCTCATTTGCTGACAGTTAAGAAATCTAAACAATTTTACATCATAGCAATAAAATTTGGGATGTTCAGTCTCTTGTGCTGAGATAGAGGAATCAATTTCAGAACAGGTGGTGGGGCTGGAAAGAGTGAAAGGAGAGGAAGACATTACCTATTCCCTTCAAGAATTGATACTGTATTAGCATTGGCAAATCATATCAATTATCTGGGAATTTGTCCCTGCTTGGATCCAAATATCTAAACTCCCTAATTGAGTTTCTCTGATAGCCCAGTGCAAGGCAGTTTAATTTGGTGCCTGCTAATGTCCTTTTGTACTGGTGCTATAATAGAAATCCAATGGAGTGGGCTGGTATGGTGGACTTGGTTGTGTCTGGCAGTGAGACTAACCTTTTTCAATTTTCTCTTCTCTCCTGGGTTATTCCACAGGTGTTGGTGATCTCTTGGTGGGTCTGCTCTTGGGTATGACTAAAACTGCCATTTATAGCTCCAGGACACATAGGATCCGTGAGAAGGGTTGCTCCAACTGCTTGCCTCTCATCCACAGCCTTGTGCATGGCCAGGTCACCCTGGAGAGGGATCACTCAGTGTCCACTGGTATGCTAGAAGCCTTCCACGACCAGTGAGTACTGCAGGACATTAACAAAAGGAACTGGATCATGGTTTCATTTTATTTTTATTTGTAATATTTTAGTTTGAGTGGCCCATTTGACCTCTTGAGGAGGGCACTTTTAGTGATATTTTGCCTTGGCAGCATTGGGTAACCCGAGTGCCACTCTATTGATCCATTTCAAAATAGTCTACTGCACTCTGGTACCTCACCAAGTGGCCAATCTTCACATATTGGCTTGGACAGTAAAGTTTCTCATGCAGTTGAATCACAGAGAGCCAAGCCTGATCCTGTTGACCTGATATCCACTCATGCACACTTTCCATTGGGAGACATTGGTTTACCAATCAAAAGAAAGAAAGAACTTGCATTTATGTAGCACCTTTCACAACCTCAGGACGTTGCAAAGTGCTTTACAGCCAATTAAGTATTTTTGAAGTGTAGTCACTGTTGTGATGTAAGGATCAGGTAAGTAATCATGATGTAACCATGAATCAGGTAAGTAATCATGATATAACCATGAATCAGGTAAGTAATCATGATGTAATCATGAATCAGGTAAGTAATCGTGATGTAGTTAGATAAGTAATTGAATTTGCTCTGTATGGAGTAATGCAACACTGGACAGCAGCTCCACCCACAAGGCTTTTGGGGTTCGAGATAGGTCACTGTCCTCTAAGGGGTGCTACGACTTCAATTTTGTGTACATTTTCTGAGTCATTTATGATTACATCAAAATGAGTATTGCCTCTCATGGCTACCTTGATGGACTGGGTCAGGAAGCAGTCATGCATTACAGTTACCAACCATGATTCTAAATCAGAAACTGGTGGCAACACTCAGCAGGTTAGGCAGCATCTATGGAGATAGAGAAACAGAGCTAACATTTCACCGAGGTGCTGTTCCTGGAACTTGTGTTGAGCTTCATTGAAACAGTGTAGGAGGCCAAGGACAGAGAGGTGAGAGTGGGATGGAGAATTAAAGTGGCAAACGAGCGGAAGCTCAGGGTCACGCACGCTCGAGGAACAACACCTCATCTTTCTGCTAGGCACTTTACCGCCTTCCAGCCTTAACACTGAGTTTAACAACTATATACCTTAACCACCGTTCCCATTTTATCTCAGACAGCAGGTGCTGGTAATGGACAATGGCTGCACCGAAGCTTGGGGTGGAGATCCCTCATTGGTACATGGCCAGCGGGGTGGCCCACACCCCTGGGGTTTATCTACCTTTCTTCCGCCATATTCCTGAGCCACGGAAGCCTTCCTATCTTTGCCAGATTTTCCATGCTTCCCTCCTCCTCTGTTATTCTGCTGTAACCATTTACACCTCCTCTGAACACATTTTTTGTTTCTATTCTAGTCTCATTATCACCTCATATTGTCTTGGAGCATTTGTTATTTAATCACTCCTGCCCTCCACTCTCACAGACCTTTCCCTTTTCTTTTTTTCCTGCTCCCCCCTTTTCCCCTGAGTCTGCACTTCCTTAAAAGCTGTTCATCCCTAACATCTTCCAGTTCTGATGATAGGTCATCGACCTGAAACATTAACTGTCTCTCTCCACAGATGCCGCCTGACCTGCTGAGTACTACCAGCATTTTATGTTTTTTATTTCCTATTTCCAGCATCTGCAGTATTTTTGCTTTTGTTTTATGATTCTAAACATATTGGGTTGATTGAAGGCTCCCATTAAAATAACTTTTCTGTTCTCGTATATCCCATCTACAACAAATTGTCTTCCTTCTAATGCTGACCTGGTGGTCTATAGTTCACCATCCTGTAGGTGGATTGCCCTTATAACATCCACGGATACCTGTTTTGCTGAGTAAAATCCTCAATGAATACAATCTATGAGCTGCAAACAGTGTCTTAGTCCAGGCTGTCCTCTCTAGCTTTCTAACTACCTTTTCTTCTGGGACCTTGCTTCCTTCTTTAATGTTAGACAGTGCCTGGTATCTATTTGCTAATCTAATCTCGAGTCGCCTCACTGTTTTTCCTACCTTTCTTGCTTCTTTTACTAACCTTGATCCAACCAGTATCCCAATTTCCTTATCTCCTCTCAGCACTTGTCTCTGCACCATAACAACCTTATTCCTGATTGTACAGCTCTCCAGCTCCAATCTCTGAAGACTTACTCTCGAGGTCCAACACTAGCCTGAGATGACACTCTTAACCGAATACTATCCACTCGCCTTCAATTATCCCTCGCTTGTGTCTGCCCTATAAATTCCTGTACTTTGCTCTGTAAGGCCATAAATCTTTCTTTAAGCTTGCTGATTAACAGGCAGTTTTCACATCTATTGGAGATGGCTTTTTCATTTGTGAACATCCTACAGTAAACACACCCTACAATCTCCGTCATAATTATACTTCCCTTGGCTGTGCTCCCTTTTAGTTTTACTTTATTATTTTAAAAAAATGTTCCCATTGATTTCACTTCCTTCTGTTGCCACGTTTTAATTTTTACTTTTCTCACAAGCTCCTTTTTACTTTCCTTGGGGGACGATTATCAGATTAGTTGAATTCCACTTCATTTTCCATGGTGGGATTTGAACTCATGACCTTTGGGTTGCTAGTCCATTCATTGTAACCACTACACGACTACACCCATTCATCATTTAGTGGTCAGTTGCAAATACAAGGAATCCCAGCTGGTTTGTTTTAGAAAGGGAGAAGGAGACAAATAATTTATCCAGGCAAAATCTTTTTTATGTCCTACAGATTAGCCTGAGACTGAAGTGTGAAATTCTTCTAACACCCTACAGGTAACTGATCACAGCAAAAAGAATAACTTAGGTAGACATCGTCCAGCTAGTGGGAGATTCAATAATGAGAAATCCAAACTAAAGGGTGGATTGAAGACCTCTTCTATTTAAGGAAATGAGAAGAAAAATGGATGAAGAAAAATTTCTTCAAAAGATAATGATGTTAAGACAATGCATAATGCTCCCAGTGCTAACTTAAATAAATATACCCAAAAAGGTCATTATTTGACCCATTTCCCTAGAGAACTACTTCTGGAACTGGAAATCTTTATTCAAAATTTATAAAGAATCAAATAATGGATGTACTTGTTCAACCAAGACAGTCAGCAGGGATCTGAACATTCAGTCTACAGCCTTTAAATGGTAGACAATCTATCTTAAGTTTTATTTGGCCCAGTACAAGAATGATGTACATACAACTAGAAGTCTTGCACAGAGCATACTCATCCTTATGAAGGTTGCTAAACGTAGACCATTTGTCACATGGCAAGTGCTTGTGCTGACAATTGAGCTGAGATGTTACTACATCTCCTCTGGAAATGTTCTGCGATGGTTCCACTTTGGACTGAAGTTTCATAGTTAGACTACTGCATCTGTTGAAGTGAGAGCGCTGTTGCCTAATGCTGTAACTTTCTTCTCTCATTAGAAATGACAGCCACGAGTATACATGTGCAAAATCATCCAGCCCTCATGTGTACCCTTGGTTAAATATTCGTCCCACTTCAGGGGCAGGATCCAGGAGTGGATTTATTGTATAAAAACACTATGGCCCAGGAATGCTCAGAGCGGCGAACCAACTTGCCACTCCATACTACCCCTCTAACTTACCGTGGTCTTTACTGGGAGCACTTCCTCTAATACGAAGCGGTGAAGAGCCCAGCATTAGCTCCAGCGAAGCTAGGACCTGTGGGAGAAGCAAGAGGATCACTCTCTCCCCTCAACCAACCAGATTGCAGTATTTTTGGCCTGCTGCAAAGAGTTTCTGCAAGCTGGAATGTAAAATCCAGGAAGTGAAAGGTACAACACTAAAATCATTAATAAAAAGTTATAAAAATAGACAGTGAAAAAGAGAGGGTAAGAAATAATCAAATTAAATAAAAGAGACAGAAGGGAAAATGTTTTTTTAATTTAATTTTTTAATTAAAATTTTTTTTAACGACCAAAAACTATTAAAATAAGGAGTAATGAGACTCCACATTTTTAAAAGTTAATTTTTAGTTGTTTGGCAGTCATTAAGATTTACTTGTATAAAAACTATTAAAACTTAGTTTAGATCTAATATTTTTAACTGTATCTGTTTTGTGGTGACATTAGTTATTTTCCAGCAGGGCAGATGAGCAATTTGGCACTGGTCCTTTGTTTCCACTGATTCCAGCCGGCGATATCCCTTTAATTCCAAGCTGTCATATTGTCAGCAAACCAGGAGGAGCAAGTTCCGGATTTCCACATTTCACTGCGCATGTGCACACCCATGCTCCTCCATTTTGCCACTAACGGTGAGCGCTGTTGAGCTCACCGTTCTTTTCTAAGCAATTTCTGAAAGATTTCCTAAGTCTTGGATAATTTTTGTCGTTGAACTAGTTCATATCTATGTTAAAAGTCTTGGCTGAACGTGAATGAACCAAAAGCAGCTTCTTATGCAACCCCATGTTCTGCTCTGGATTCCTATGGCTTGTAGTTTAAATAGACATCTTTTGTTGGAAATTTGTGAAAAGTTTTCTGAAAGTCCAAATAAACGGTATCGTCAGGATTTCCACTAACTCCTTTATCTGCAATGTCCTCATAGAAGTCAAGTTTTGTTAGGCAGGATCGTCCCCTTTTTCTTGGCTTTTTTTTATTGAGATATTGCTATACATGTACTTCTCCAACCTGTTTTTTCAAACTCCACCCCAGTAATATTAGATAATAAACTGGCCGCCCCATGTCAACCCTCCACAAGTTAACAATTCATTCAAAACCCTGCAGCCGGACCCTCACCTATATCCCCATTACCCCCACATTCTCGATTGCTCCCTGCCCCAATGAGTTGACTTCAAAATTCTTGTTCTCACATTCAAATCCCTCCATGGTCTCACCCCACTCTAACTTAGTGATCTCTTCCGTTTTTATGTGCGTGCATGCCCCTAACTGCTCTAACATTGCGTTAATCTGTGTCCCCTGCTCTACTATTCAGCCACTTTGCTTATGTACCCTACAGCTCCCTGCCTAGTTCCCTATGATACCACCTCTCACCGTTTAAAAAAACCCTTCCCTTTGACCCAGTCTCAGCCATGCCCCATCTTAGCTCTCTACATTTCCTTCCTGCTTAGCAGTCACTGTTTTTCCTCCCTAAAGTGCTTTGAGATATCATTCTGCATGTGTGCAATACTATCGAAATGCCTTTGTGGTTCGTATAATACAACGGGTTACATTTGGAGCATACAATGCCACATGTACTATCAATAATGCTGACAACCGAGGCAATCCAACAATTCTGAAAAATTCTGAGGGCCCGCTCAGTCATCTATGTGGGAGCACTTGTATAAATTGAGCTGCTCTGGCAAAGAGTGCATTAGTGACTTGCCTTAGAGAGGAATGCGTAGGAAATGGGCTGATCTGGCAAAAGTTCTCTGTGGCTCCCTGAAATGAGCCTGTGAAATAAAAGTGGAGAGCCGTGGTCACTTTATCTGCTACAGTAAGAGCCAGATGTGCTGCGGACATTGGTTGCAGATCTGGCTGCAGCAGTGAACAGAGCTTCTTCAAAGAATGGCCTGTTTCTGTGCTGTAAATTCTATATGTACTGCTTCATGACTGAAGTGTAGCCTCCTGAAACAGAACTCCTGGGAAAGGTCTTGAAAAGTGTGCCTGGGTCTATAGATCCTACTGTAAGGGTAGTGCGGGATGGCCTGACTCTTCTGTGGTGCTGCCTGATTAATCTAGCTTCCCTTACAGCCTTCTACTGCTCCTGAAAAGTGGGATTCTCGTTGAGAAGCCCATTCTGCAGCCCTTAGATTCCAGCTCAGTAAATCTCTTGAATTAGACTGGTATCCAAGGGTAATGCAGAATTTAGGGAAAAGCTTCCCGAATATAAAAGTGACATTTTTTTTTGAAATACCGGCAGTCAATTCCAAGATATGGTCAAAAGTCTCCATACACAATCTCAGTGAGCAGTGTCACTTCAATGAAGTACCTCAGCCTTGATGACTAGGTCCTGGAAAACTACACCTTTTAAACAGTGGTGCACATTGTTGATGGCAGATGGGAAGGTGGAAGTCCCGGAATGTTAGCGAGTGGCATCACCCACCATTTGCATGTGGCTGCCATTGTGTGGGCAGGCACTTATTCAGCCAGCCCTGAAACTGAACAGAATTTCTGCTGGGGCAATTCTCAATTAAATTGGCCCATCAGAATTTCCAGACCTCGCAAAAGTGCACGCCTTGATTTGCACGCTCCCACAGCTCAGGAATTTCAGGGTACATTTGGGAGAAGGCAGTGAAAACCTGTATTCAGAATCTAATATAGTCAAAGTTGCTGCAATGACTGGATCAGCTCATTTGAAATGTTAATATATGTAGATTGGCAGACAATGATGTAGATGACTCTACTGTCTCTGAATTCTGAACCACTAGGGAAATTCATTATAAGGGACAAAACACATCTAGGAGAAATGCATGAAGAGAACAGCAATTTTCAGACTTTGAACACCTCACAGAGATTTAAAGTCTGTTAAACATACAGTTTATTTGCTTACTTGAAAGAAATGGCCATAATCTGAAAGTTGTTCCAGGGCATAAATCACATCTTGGGCTCCTAGTTTTTAGTTCTACATAAAAGCATGTGAACTCTGTGGGCGAATTAGATCTGGCATTGTCAACAACTTATCTTCAAGACCCACCAAAAATCATGTTGCCTGTTAGAGTGTAATGGTTGATTCTATTATTTATAGTTTTATTGTTTGCAAGTACTGTGCTGTGCTCATTCTTCTCGACCTGTGTGCCGCCTTTGACATGGTTGACCACAGCATCCTTCTCCAATGCCTCACCACCGTCGTCCAGCTGGGTGGGACTGCACTCACCTGGTTCCATTCTTATTTATCCAGTCATAGCCATAGAATCACCTGCAATGGCTTCTCTTCCTGCTCCCACACCATTACCTCTGGAGTTCCCCAAGGATCTACTCTTGGCCCCTTCCTATTTCTCATCTATATACTGACCCTCAGCGACAACAGGTTCCACATGTACGCTGACGACAGCCAGCTCTATCTCATCACCACCTCCCTCAACCTCTCCACTGTCTCTGATTTGTCACGGTATTGGATGAGCAAAAATTTCCTACAACTAAATATTGGGAAGACCAAAGCCATTGTCTTCGGTCCGGGTCACAAACTCCGTTCCCTAGCCACCGACTCCATCCCTCTCCCTGGCCACTGTCTGAGGCTGAACCAGGCTGTTCGCAACCTTGGCATCCTATTTGACCCTGAGATAAGCTTCCAATCACATATCCGCTCAATCACCAAGACCACCTACTTCCACCTTTGTAAGATCGACCGCCTCCGCCTCTGCCTCAGCTCATCTGCTGCTGAAACCCTCATCAGTGCCTTTGTTACCTCTAGACTTAACTATTCTAATGCTCTCCTGGCTGGCCTCCCATCTTCCACCCTCCATAAACTTGAGCTCATCCAAAAATCTGCTGCCCGTATCCTAACTCGCACCAAGTCCTGTTCACCCATCACCCCTGTACTCACTGACCTACAGTAGCTCCCAGTCCAGGAACGCCTCGATTTTAAAATTCTCATCCTTGCTTTCAAATTCCTCCATGGCCTCACCCCTCCCTATCTCTGTAACCTCCTCCAGCCCTACAACTCTGCAAGATCTTTGTGCTCCTCCAATTCTGGCCTCTTGTGCGTCCCCGATTTTAATCGCTCCACCATTGGCAGCCGTGCCTTCAGCTGCCCAAGCCCTAACTTCTGGAATTCCCTCCCTAAACCTCTCCGTGTCTCTACCTCTCTCACCTCCTTTATTGACGCTCCTTAAAACCATCTCCTTCACCTGACCTAGTATCTCATTATTTGGCTCAGTGTCAAATTTTGTTTGAAAATCGTTCCTGAAAGCGCTATATAAATGCAAGTTGTTGTTTGAGCTTGTGTATTATTCAATCTGTAAATAAATCTGAACAAACACCTTTTATCTTGATGTGGAGATGCCGGTGATGGACTGGGGTTGACAATTGTAAACAATTTTACAACACCAAGTTATAGTCCAGCAATTTTATTTTAAATTCATTTTATTTTAAATTCATAAGAATTTTAAATTCATTTTATTTTAAATTCACAAGAAAGCTTGTGAATTTAAAATAAAATTGCTGGACTATAACTTGGTGTTGTAAAATTGTTTACCTTTTATCTTGTACACATTGCCTTGGTGACATGTTATTTTCTGTCTACTGAAGTGACAGATGAACATGGTGGGCATCCCACATATTCTCCATGGAGCAATATACTGCCGTTAAGGGTTGCATGTTAAACAGGCTTGAAGAAGGTTGCTTGTGGAAACTGATGTCTAGCTGTGAACGCAGAGCAAACGTGGGAATGAAAAAACAAAACGGTTCATAGGAGACAATGGAATTTCTTATAAGGGTTAATGCATGCTATTCATCTGTAATACATATGAAGAATATCTAAACGGCTATGCCCAAATCGTAAAACATTGTTATTCTTCAGGTCAATGACTAAGTACCAGTATATTTGGTTCTACATCAGCCTCCCTTAACCTTGGCAATCTGTGATGATGAGAGAACGGTGGGAACGATGTGAAAAATATGATTGTACATGCCTGCAATGATATACAAAATAAACATGAGAGTCAATTAAAGATGCTCATATTAAAGTGTCTCACATCCTGTATTGCATGCCAGTATGGAGGTGGAAGGAGAAAGTCATTCATCTCTATCTTGCTGGGAGGCAGCCAGCAACTGTGGAACTTCATCCCAGCAAGGAGTCAATGGCTAATGGTGAGAATTTTTTTCTAAAAAGGTGTTAAATATAATTCTATATAACTATTTTTTTCCTAAAAGAGGTCCCGATGATGAGAATCCTTTTCTTTAATGTAACATGTTGAATTTGAAAACTGTACTTGAAGAGTTCTTTTGTACAGTTGCCACATTTCTGGATCTTTCACCCTTTCTCCACAGAAAGGATTTGGTTTTTAAAGCAAAAAAAAGCAAAAGCACTTGGGCAAAAGATGCTAATAAGCTAGACATCGTTTCCCCAAAGACTGAAAACAAAAAGCAATTAATTAGCTTGTCTCAGTAATCGATAAAACACCTTGCATTCATGTTGAGGAGTGCTTGGTCCCAGGAGCTGGGCAGGGTCTGTGTGGCATGGGCCCTCCGCTGCGGTTGTAAACACAGTGAGATAAGATAGCGACAGAAACATACACTGGTCAGGTTTTTAAACTGAAAACTGCTAGCGTAGATTTTCACTCAGACTCATAAGATTAGGACACAGAAGGGTAGTTAGAAGTTTTCTTTTTGTTTAAGTCAGGAAAGATGACCCATTTATGTGGGAAAGTGTAATGCATTTGTTGTTTTGTGTCATTACTCAAAGACAAGTTGTACGAATTGAATCTGACTAAGTGAGTCTGATTTTTTTTTTTATTCGTTCACGGGATGTGGGCGTCGCTGGCGAGGCCAGCATTTATTGCCCATCCCTAATTGCCCTTGAGAAGGTGGTGGTGAGCCGCCTTCTTGAACCGCTGCAGTCCGTGTGGTAACGTTTCTCCCACAGTTCTGTTAGGAAGGGAGTTCCAGGATTTTGACCCAGCGACAATGAAGGAACGGCGATATATTTCCAAGTCGGGATGGTGTGTGACTTGGAGGGAAACGTGCAGGTGGTGTTGTTCCCATGTACCTGCTGCTCTTGTCCTTCTAGATGGTAGAGGTCGCGGGTTTGGGAGGTGCTGTCGAAGAAGCCTTGGCGAGTTGCTGCAGTGCATCCTGTGGATGGTGCACACTGCAGCCACAGTGCACCGGTGGTGAAGGGAGTGAATGTTTAGGGTGGTGGATGGGGTGCCAATCAAGCGGGCTGCTTTATCTTGGATGGTGTCGAGCTTCTTGAGTGTTGTTGGAGCTGCACTCATCCAGGCAAGTGGAGAGTATTCCATCACACTCCTGACTTGTGCCTTGTAGATGGTGGAAAGGCTTTGGGGAGTCAGGAGGTGAGTCACTCGCCGCAGAATACCCAGCCTCTGACCTGCTCTCATAGCCACAGTATTTATATGGCTGGTCCAGTTAAGTTTCTGGTCAATGGTGACCCCCAGGATGTTGATGGTGGGGGATTCGGCGATGGTAATGCCGTTGAATGTCAAGGGGAGGTGGTTAGACTCTCTATTGTTGGAGATGGTCATTGCCTGGCACTTATCTGGCGCAAATGTTACTTGCCACTTATCAGCCCAAGCCTGGATGTTGTCCAGGTCTTGCTGCATGCGGGCTCGGACTGCTTCATTATTTGAGGGGTTGCGAATGGAACTGAACACTGTGCAGTCATCAGCGAACATCCCCATTTCTGACCTTATGATGGAGGGAAGGTCATTGATGAAGCAGCTGAAGATGGTTGGGCCTAGGACACTGCCCTGAGGAACTCCTGCAGCAATGTCCTGGGGCTGAGATGATTGGCCTCCAACAACCACTACCATCTTCCTTTGTGCTAGGTATGACTCCAGCCACTGGAGAGTTTTCCCCCTGATTCCCATTGACTTCAATTTTACGAGGGCTCCTTGGTGCCACACTCGGTCAAATGCTGCCTTGATGTCAAGGGCAGTCACTCTCACCTCACCTCTGGAATTCAGCTCTTTTGTCCATGTTTGGACCAGGGCTGTAATAAGGTCTGGAGCCGAGTGGTCCTGGCGGAACCCAAACTGAGCATCGGTGAGCAGGTTATTGGTGAGTAAGTGCCGCTTGATAGCACTGTCGACGACACCTTCCATCACTTTGCTGATGATTGAGAGTAGACTGATGGGGCGGTAATTGGCCGGATTGGATTTGTCCTGCTTTTTGTGGACAGGACATACCTGGGCAATTTTCCACATTGTCGGGTGGATGCCAGTGTTGTAGCTGTACTGGAACAGCTTGGCTAGAGGCGCAGCGAGTTCTGGAGCACAAGTCTTCAGCACTACAGCTGGGATGTTGTCGGGGCCCATAGCCTTTGCTGTATCCAGTGCACTCAGCCGTTTCTTGATATCACGTGGAGTGAATCGAATTGGCCGAAGACTGGCTTCCGTGATGGTGGGGATATCGGGAGGAGGCCGAGATGGATCATCCACTCGGCACTTCTGGCTGAAGATGGTTGCAAATGCTTCAGCCTTGTCTTTTGCACTCATGTGCTGGACTCCGCCATCATTGAGGATGGGTATGTTTGCAGAGCCTCCTCCTCCCGTTAGTTGTTTAATTGTCCACCACCATTCACGACTGGATGTGGCAGGACTGCAGAGCTTTGATCTGATCCGTTGGTTGTGGAATCGCTTAGCTCTGTCTATAGTATGTTGCTTCCGCTGTTTAGCATGCATGTAGTCCTGAGTTGTAGCTTCACCAGGTTGGCACCTCATTTTTAGGTACGCCTGGTGCTGCTCCTGGCATGCTCTTCTACACTCCTCATTGAACCAGGGTTGATCCCCTGGCTTGTTGGTAATGGTAGAGTGAGGAATATGCCGGGCCATGAGGTTACAGATTGTGCTGGAATACAATTCTGCTGCTGCTGATGGCCCACAGCGCCTCATGGATGCCCAGTTTTGAGCTGCTAGATCTGTTCTGAATCTATCCCATTTAGCACGGTGGTAGTGCCACACAACACGTTGGATGGTGTCCTCAGTGCGAAGACGGGACTTCATCTCCACGAGGACTGTGCGGTGGTCACTCCTACCAATACTGTCATGGACAGATGCATTTGCGACAGGTAGATTGGTGAGGACAAGGTCAAGTAAGTTTTTCCCTCGTGTTGGTTCGCTCACCACCTGCCACAGGCCCAGTCTCGCAGCTATGTCCTTCAGGACTCGGCCAGCTCGGTCAGTGGTGTTGCTACCGAGCCACTCTTGGTGATGGACATTGAAGTCCCCCACCCAGAGTACATTTTGTGCCCTTGCTACCCTCAGTGCTTCCTCCAAGTGGTGCTCAACATGGAGGAGGACTGATTCATCAGCTGAGGGAGGACGGTAGGTGGTAATCAGCAGGAGGTTTCCTTGCCCATGTTTGACCTGATGCCATGAGATTTCATGGGGTCCAGAGTCATATCTTTCAGCCAACGTCCCAGACTCTTCCATCACCATCCCTGGGTATGTCCTGTCCCACCGGCAGGACAGACCCACCAGAGGTGGCGGTACAGTGATATACAGTCAGGAGGGAGTGGCCCTGGGAGTCCTCAACATTGACTCTGGACCCCATGAAATCTCATGGCATCAGGTCAAAAATGGGCAAGGAAACCTCCTGCTGATTACCACCTACCGTCCTCCCTCAGCTGATGAATCAGTCCTCCTCCATGTTGAACACCACTTGGAGGAAGCACTGAGGGTAGCAAGGGCACAAAATATACTCTGGGTGGGGGACTTCAATGTCCATCACCAAGAGTGGCTCGGTAGCACCACTACTGAACGAGCTGGCCGAGTCCTGAAGGACATAGCTGCTAGACTGGGCCTGCGGCAGGTGGTGAGCAAACCAACACGAGGGAAAAACTTACTTGACCTCGTCCTCACCAATCTACCTGTCGCAAATGCATCTGTCCATGACAGCATTGGTAGGAGTGACCACCGCACAGTCCTCGTGGAGATGAAATCCCGTCTTCGCACTGAGGACACCATCCAACGTGTTGTGTGGCACTACCACACAATAGATTCAGAACAGATCTAGCTGCTCAAAAATGGGCATCCATGAGGCGCTGTGGGCCATCAGCAGCAGCAGAATTGTATTCCAGCACAATCTGTAACCTCAAGGCCCGGCATATTCCTCACTCTACCATTACCAACAAGCCAGGGGATCAACCCTGGTTCAATGAGGAGTGTAGAAGAGCATGCCAGGAGCAGCACCAGGCGTACCTAAAAATGAGGTGCCAACCTGGTGAAGCTACAACTCAGGACTACATGCATGCTAAACAGCGGAAGCAACATGCTATAGACAGAGCTAAGCGATTCCACAACCAACGGATCAGATCAAAGCTCTGCAGTCCTGCCACATCCAGTCGTGAATGGTGGTGGACAATTAAACAACTAACGGGAGGAGGAGGCTCTGCAAACATCCCCATTCTCAATGATGGCGGAGTCCAGCACGTGAGTGCAAAAGACAAGGCTGAAGCGTTTGCAACCATCTTCAGCCAGAAGTGCCGAGTGGATAATCCATCTCAGCCTCCTCCCGATATCCCCACCATCACGGAAGCCAGTCTTCGGCCAATTCGATTCACTCCACGTGATATCAAGAAACGGCTGAGTGCACTGGATACAGCAAAGGCTATGGGCCCCGACAACGTCCCAGCTGTAGTGCTGAAGACTTGTGCTCCAGAACTAGCTGCGCCTCTAGCCAAGCTGTTCCAGTACAGCTACAACACTGGCATCCACCCGACAATGTGGAAAATTGCCCAGGTATGTCCTGTCCACAAAAAGCAGGACAAATCCAATCCGGCCAATTACCGCCCCATCAGTCTACTCTCAATCATCAGCAAAGTGATGGAAGGTGTCGTCGACAGTGCTATCAAGCGGCACTTACTCACCAATAACCTGCTCACCGATGCTCAGTTTGGGTTCCGCCAGGACCACTCGGCTCCAGACCTCATTACAGCCTTGGTCCAAACATGGACAAAACAGCTGAATTCCAGAGGTGAGATGAGAGTGACTGCCCTTGACATCAAGGCAGCATTTGACCGAGTGTGGCACCAAGGAGCCCTAGTAAAATTGAAGTCAATGGGAATCAGGGGGAAAACTCTCCAGTGGCTGGAGTCATACCTAGCACAAAGGAAGATGGTGGTGGTTGTTGGAGGCCAATCATCTCAGCCCCAGGGCATTGCTGCAGGAGTTCCTCAGGGCAGTGTCCTAGGCCCAACCATCTTCAGCTGCTTCATCAATGACCTTCCCTCCATCATAAGGTCAGAAATGGGGATGTTCGCTGATGACTGCACAGTGTTCAGTTCCATTCGCAACCCCTCAGATAATGAAGCAGTCCGAGCCTGCATGCAGCAAGACCTGGACAACATCCAGGCTTGGGCTCATAAGTGGCAAGTAACATTCGCGCCAGATAAGTGCCAGGCAATGACCATCTCCAACAATAGAGAGTCTAACCACCTCCCCTTGACATTCAATGGCATTACCATCGCCGAATCCCCCACCATCAACATCCTGGGGGTCACCATTGACCAGAAACTTAACTGGACCAGCCATATAAATACTGTGGCTACGAGAGCAGGTCAGAGGCTGGGTATTCTGCGGCGAGTGACTCACCTCCTGACTCCCCAAAGCCTTTCCACCATCTACAAGGCACAAGTCAGGAGTGTGATGGAATACTCTCCACTTGCCTGGATGAGTGCAGCTCCAACAACACTCAAGAAGCTCGACACCATCCAAGATAAAGCAGCCCGCTTGATTGGCACCCCATCCACCACCCTAAACATTCACTCCCTTCACCACCGGCGCACTGTGGCTGCAGTGTGTACCATCCACAGGATGCACTGCAGCAACTCGCCAAGGCTTCTTTGACAGCACCTCCCAAACCCGCGACCTCTACCACCTAGAAGGACAAGGGCAGCAGGCGCATGGGAACAACACCACCTGCACGTTCCCCTCCAAGTCACACACCATCCCGACTTGGAAATATATCGCCGTTCCTTCATTGTCGCTGGGTCAAAATCCTGGAACTCCCTTCCTAACAGCACTGTGGGAGAACCGTCACCACACGGACTGCAGCGGTTCAAGAAGGCGGCTCACCACCACCTTCTCGAGGGCAATTAGGGATGGGCAATAAATGCCGGCCTTGCCAGCGACGCCCACATCCCGTGAACGAATAAAAAAAAAAATGTTGAGGACTCCCAGGGCCACTCCCTCCTGACTGTATATCACTGTACCGCCACCTCTGGTGGGTCTGTCCTGCCGGTGGGACAGGACATACCCAGGGATGGTGATGGAAGAGTCTGGGACGTTGGCTGAAAGGTATGATTCTGTAAGTATGGCTATGTCAGGCTGTTGCTTGACTAGTCTGTGGGACAGCTCTCCCAATTTTAGCACAAGTCCCCAGATGTTAGTAAGGAGGACCTTGCAGGGTCGACTGGGCTTGGTGTTTTGCCGTTGTCGTGTCCGGTGCCTCGTGGTCCGATGCCGGGTGATCCGTCCGGTTTTATTCTTATTATGACTTTTCGTAGCGAGATTTTACAACTGAGTGGCTTGCTAGGCCATTTCAGAGGGCAATTAAGAATCAACCACATTGCTGTGGGTCTGGAGTCACATATAGGCCAGACCGGGTAAGGACGGAAGGTTTCCTTCCCTAAAGGACATTAGTGAACCAGATGGGTTTTTACGACAATCCGGTAGTTTCATGGCCATCATTACTGATACTGATATTTTAATTCCAGATTTTATTTAATTAATTGAATTTTTAATTAATTAAATAAAATCACCAGCTGCCGTGGCGGGATTTGAACTCATGACTCTGGATTTTAGTCCAGGCCTACTGGATTACTAGTCCAGTAACATAACCACTATGCTACCGTACCCGTAACTGTTGCTCTGTATGTTCACTTGCTGTCTGAGGAATAAAACACCGTAATGTTTTGTTTTAGCCTTGTCTCCCTAAAGTGTAAACAGTTCATCTACTGAAAGATTGGAGAAGCACATAGAAACATAGAAAATAGGAGCAGGAGTAGGCCATTCGGCCCTTCGAGCCTACTCCGCCATTCAATATGATCATGGCTGATCCTTTATCTCAATACTATATTCCTGCTCTCTCCCATACCCCTTGATGTCTTTTGTGTCTAGAAATCTATCTAGCTCCTTCTAAAATATATTCAGTGACTTGGCCTCCACAGCATTCTGTGGTAGAGAATTCCATAGGTTCACCACCCTCTGAGTGAAGAAATTTCTCCTCATCTCAGTCCTAAATGTCCTACCCCGTATCCTGAGACTATGACCCCTCGTTCTAGACCCCCCCCAGGGGAAACATCCTCCGTGCATCCAGTCTGCCTAGTCCTGTCTGAATTTTATATGTTTCAATGAGATCCCCTCTCATTCTTCTAAGCTCAAGTGAATACAGGCTGAGTCGACCCAATCTCTCCTCATACGATAGTCCTGCCATCCCAGGAATCAGTCTTGTGAACCTTCGCTGCACACTCGAAGGCATGTGCAAAAGACATGAATTCCAGTTCATATGTCAAGGGGGAATGCACTGTTACATCTTGAGTTACGTTTTAGTAGATACTGGGTAGGGTGAATCAACTAAAGAATGCAAGGGATACGCCAACCACTGAAGGCAATGAATGACAAGAAGGTTATTCACAACATACCCGAATTTGTAATAACAGTCCAGACATCCAGTGGGTGCAGGAAGGACTGAAAAGAGTAGATGTTGGTGTGTTGGCCTAAATGTTATGTACTGTGTCTCTAAATACAATTTGGGTTCAGGCCTCTTAAATCAGACATGACTGCGCATGTAAAAAAAATCAATTTAATCTTTATTTATGACAAATTCTAAGTACCAGCAAAGCAGCAACATGACTGCAGCAGTAAGAGGACATTGTGTAACATTTCTGCTATGGGGCAATCTTACCATCAGAACACAGTAATTATCTCTGTTCTGGGAGCTATGCCAATTGTAGCTTCTTTCTTCTTTGGAGGATTTATTGTAGCTCCCCACCGAGGTGCATACCCTCTCCCTTTATACCCTTTCTTATCACTGACATGTGACAGCTCTGCTGCAACTCCCTTTTGTGTGTCAGCTTTTCCACACTTGTCTGAATTGATGCCCTTGCAATTAAGACTGGTAAACATCAACCTTTGACCCAGCGTATTCTTTCCCTTTCCAAAGGCTAATCAACTCTACATGCCATCCCACTTACATCTCCACAGACCTTAGCAATTCCCAATGGCGTTTTCACACTACCTTTATTTGTTTCTACAGGCTAATCTCTCATATAGGACCATCCGTTCAGATGTTCCGAAAATTGAATAGCCATTTCAAAATATTATAGCCTAAACTAAGTTATGTTTTTTTAATAAACTTTCACACAGTTAGTTACAATAATAAAAAAAAGCATAGCAATGTTGCACTAATGGGTCTCTTTGGAAACCCATCTCTGGCATTCACCCAAAACTATTTTTCAACAGGTGACATGAGCCACAGACATTATCCATTACCGTTGTAATTGGTTGCCTTTGAGACCCAACAGGAGTAGACCCTTTTCTTTTATAATCTGATGGCAGCACCCTGAAGGACCTAACTCTACATTGAGTGTGTCTTCAGGAGGGAGTCTAATGCATGCACTTTCAACACAGAAGTACGAGGGCAATTGTAAAATAATATCTGGCAATCGACAGATAATGTTGATGAGATGGTAGCCTGGGAAATAAATGCTTTCTGGTTGACAGTGCAAATTCCAGGCACCTTAAGATAGTTTTCTGAGAACTGAAGGGGAGCAGCACCACAACTTCTTATAATTGTTTGCAGAATAAGCTCAAGCTTATCATGTCTTGGGTTTACCTTTACTGGAGAGAAGCAGGCTTAAAGGGAATCTGATCCAGGAATTATTAATGGCATAGACAACATGCAAGTAGATAGCATGTTTGAGGTGATGGGGTCGGGTAGAACTAGGGGCCAGCCATGTAAACTTAGAAACAGGGAGCGAGCTTAGATATCTAGACATTTTACTTATCTCAGAAGGGGATCAAACTATGGAACAGGATTCTGGAGGCGGCAGTGAAGAAGGACTCTTTACAATCCTTCACGTCAGTGTTAAGATATTATTTTTAGAAAATGAGGTGATCACGTGTGGAAAGTAGGACTAATTATTCTGAAGAATAGCTAATGAGTTTTGGGGCCTCCTAGGGCTTGATTGATCGCCTGTGCGAGGTCCGTAATTTTCGAGAAACAGAGCAACGCAGATTGTAAATCGACTAAAATGTATAGGGGTGTTTGAAAACAGGATTTTTTTTAAAAGGTCACTGACAATGAAAATAATTGAGAAGTAGACTGTCCCCGCGGCTCAGCAAGTTTGCTCAGTACGTAGCTAAGCCATACAGACAAGGAAGATCCCAGGACTGATCTAGCTAGCTGATGTCAGTCGGGGCTAGGGTTGCCAAGTCTAGTTGAATGTATTCCTGGAGGTTTTACCACATAACCTCCTGCCTCCAACCTCTCCCCACACACTCCCGATGGATGTGTTGGTCACCCAACACATCCATCCTCACGGTACACCGCCTTCCCTTGGCCAATTGGAAAGCGATCAGACTCTTCATTACCTGATTGGATGATTCTTGACTGTCAGTAAAACAGCCTTTATTTCCCTTCTCCTGTTTATTAGTTATAAAAATATTGAAGTGTTCAAAGAAAATGAAAAAAGCAAACTTTTTTTTACTGTCCCTATAATTTTTCTCCAGGGTGTTGCTCGCAGCAGTGTCCTGGAAATTAATCATCAATTCCTGGAGACTCCATGACAATCCTGGAGGGTTAGCAACCCTAGTCGGGGTAGCAATAGGAGTGCTACAATTGAACTAAATGCCCCTAGGTTTAGAGAGGGGTAACCCAACTCCTGATGGTCACCCAGCAACTCTTGCAGGAAGTATGTGTATACATGCATGTGTAGACACTGAGTGAGGTTTGAGGATTCAGCTTGGCCGTGATTCTCTCCTCCCAGTGAAGTAACCTGACGACACTCCGATCAAAGTTCACACAGAAATAATGGCTGTTTGGGCAAGGTACTGGAGGGTGAATGGTGACTGTGGAATCATACCCAGCAAAGAAGCAACAACCTTCAGGGCAAGTGAGCGGAACAAACTGCTGAGAAAAATAAATACATGAGGCCTGCTAAGTGTATAAATCCAGTCTTGAGCGAGGTTACCATTTTTGTCTTTGCATTTAGACCCCTTGGTGGATGTCACCAGAGCTGTGCACCACAATCATAGAAACATAGAAAATAGGAGCAGGAGTAGACCATCTGGCCCTTCGAGCCTACTCCACCATTCAATGTGATCATGGCTGATCCTCTATCTCAATATCATATTCCTGCTCTCTCCCCATACCCCTTGATGACTTTTGTGTCTAGAAATCTATCTAGCTCCTTCTAAAATATATTCAGTGACTTAGCCTCCACAGTCTTCTATGGTAGAGAATTCCACAGGTTCACCACCCTCTGAGTGAAGAAACTTCTCCTCATCTCAATCCTAAATGTCCTACCCTGTATCCTGAGACTGTGATCCCTTGTTCTGAACCCCCCAGCCAGGGGAAACATCTTCCCTGCATCCAGTCTGTCTAGCCCAGTCAGAATTTTATATGTTTCAATGTGATCCCCTCTCATTCTTCTAAACTCGAGTGAATACAGACTGAGCCAACCCAATCTCTCCTCATACGACAGTCCTGCCATCCCAGGATTCAGTCTGGTGAACTTTTGGTGCACTCCCTCCATGGCAAGTATATCCTTTCTTAGGTAAGGAGACCAAAACTGCACACAATACTCCAGGTGTGGTCTCACCAAGGCCCTGTATAACTGCAGTAAGATATCTTTGCTCCTGTACTCAAATCCTCTTGCAATGAAGGCCAACATACCATTTGCCTTCCTAACTGCTTGCTGCACTTGCATGTTTACTTTCAGTGACTGGTGTACAAGGACACCCACGTCCCTTTGTACATCAACATTTCCCAATCTATCACCATTTAAATACTCTGACTTTCTGTTTTTCCTTCCGAAGTGGATAACTTCACATTTATCCACATTATGCATCATCTGCCATGTATTTGCCCACTCACTCAACTTGTCTAAATCGCCTTGAAGCTTCCTTGCATCCTCCTCACAACTCACGATCCCACCTAGTTTTGTGTTGTCATCAAATCATTGATATATATTGTGACTAGCTGGGGCCCAAGCACTGATCCCTGTGGTACCCCACTCGTCGCTGCCTGCCACCCCGAAAAAGACCCATTTATTCCTACTCTCTGTTTCTTGTCTGTTAACCAATTTTCAATCCATGCTAGTATATTACCCCCCAATCCCATGTGCTTTAATTTTGCACACTAACCTCTTATGTGGGACTTTACCAAAGGCCTTCTGAAAATCCAAATAAACCACATCCACTGGTTCTTCCTTATCTATTCTACCAGTTACATCCTCAAAAAACCCCAGTAGGTTTGTCAAACATGACTTCCCTTTCATAAATCCATGTTGACTTGTCTAATCCATCTAAAACATGTCTAATCCCGTTGATATTTTCTAAATGTTCTGTTATCACATCCTTTATAATACTCTAGCATTTTCCCTACTACTGATGTTAGGCTAACCGGTCTGTAGTTCCCTGTTTTCTCTCTCCCTCCTTTTTTAAATAGTGAGGTTACATTTGTCACCCTCCAATCTGCAGGAACTGTTCCACAATCTATAGAATTTTGGAAGATGACAACTAATGCATTCACTATTTCCACGGCTACCTCATTCAGTACTCTGGGATGCAGATTATCAGGCCCTGGGAATTTATCGGCCTTCAGTTCCATTAATTTTTCCAGCACTATTTTTTTTTTACTAATAATAATTTCCTTTAATTCCTCCTTCTCACTAGTCCCTTGGTTCCCTAGCATTTCTGGGAAGTTATTTGTGTCCTCTTCCGTGAAGACAGAACCAAAGTATTTGTTTAATTGCTCTGCCATTTCCTTGTTCCCCATTATAAATTCTCCCGTTTGACAGTAAGGGACATACATTTGTCTTCACTAATCTTTTTCTTTTTACATACTTGTAGAAGCTTTTACAGTGCACTTTTATGTTCCTTGCAAGTTTACTCTCATACTCTATTTTTCCCCTCTTAATCAATCTCTTGGTCCTTTTTTGCTGAATTCTAAACTGCTCCCAATCCTCAGGCTTGCTGCTTTTTCTGGCAACTTTATATGATGCCTCTGGATCTAACACTATCCTTAATTTCTTTTGTTAGCCATGGTTGGGCCACTTTGCCTTGTGTTTTTGCGCCAGAAAGGAATGTATAACTGTTGCAATTCATGCATTTGTTCCTTAAATGTTAGCCATTGCCTATCCACCATCATGCCTTTTAATGAAGCTTCCCAATCTATCATAGCCAACTCACTCCTCATACCTTCATAGTTCCCTTTGTTTAGATTTAGGACCCTAGTTTCGGATTGGACTACTTCACTTTCCACCTTAATGAAGAATCCTATAATGTTATGGTCACTCTTCCCTAAAGGACCCCCCGCACAAGAAGATTAATAATTAGCCCCTTCTCATTGCACAATACCCAATCTAGGATAGCCTGTTCACTGGTTGGCTCCTCAATGTACTGGTCTAAAAAAACCATCTCGTACACACTCCAGGAATTCATCCTCCACAGTATTATTGCTAATTTGGTTTGGCCAGTCCATATGTAGATTAAAGTCACCCATGATTACTGTAGTACCCTTGTTACATGCAGCTCTAATTTCCTGTTTGATCCCATCCCCTACATTATCACTACTGTTTGGAGGCCTTTAGACATCTCCCACCAGTGTTTTCTACCCCTTGGTGCTTCTTAACTCCACCCAGACTGATTCTACATCTTGATTTTCTGAGCCAGTATCTTTTCTCACTATTGCTCTGATTGGATCCTTTATTAACAATGCCACCCCACCTCCTTTTCCTTTTTGCCTGTCCTTCCTAAATATCGAATACCCTTGGATATTCAGCTCTGAGCTTTGGTCACCCTGCAGCCATGTCTCCGTAATCGCAATTATATTATATCCGTTTACATCTATTTGGCTGTTAATTCGTCTACCTTATTACGAATGCTTCGTGCATTCAGATACAGAGCCTTTAGATCTGCCTTTTTACACATCTTAACATTTTTTGTACTACGGCTCTATTTGTCTTATTAACATTTTTTCTTACCTGGACCCTATTTGTTAGTGCACGCTTTTGTTTGTACGCTCTGTCCCTTTCTGACACAATCTGGTTATCCTTACCCCAATCACTTTCCTGCACTGCTTCTTTGTCTTCTCTTTAGCATTCTAAATTTCTCTCCACCGGGACCCTCCCCGCTTATTTAGTTTAAAGCCCTATCTACCTCTCTAGTTATTCGATTCACTAGAACTCTGGTCCCAGCATGGTTCAGGTGTAGTCCGTCCCAACGGAACAGCTCTCTCTTTCCCCAGTACTGGTGCCAGTGCCCTACGAATCGAAACCCACTTCTCCCACACCAATCTTTGAGCCACGCATTCATCTCTCTGATCTTATTTACCCTAAGCCAATTTGCTTGTAGCTCAGGTAATAATCCAGAGATTATTACCTTTGTGGTTCTGCTTTTTAATTTAGTCCCTAGCTGCTCAAACTCTCTCAGCAGAACCTTTTTCTTAGTCTTACCTATGTCATTGGTACCTACGTGGACCACAACTGGATCCTCCCCCTCCCACTCCAAGTTCTTCTCCAGCCCGGAGGAGACGTCCTTAACCCTGGCACCGGGTAGGCAATATAGCCTTAGGGACTCATGCTCCTGGCTGCAGAGAACAGTGTCTATCCCCCTAACTATACCGTCGCTTACTACAACCACCTTCCTTTTTACTCCCCCCACTTGAACGGCTTCCTGTACCACGGTGCCGTGGTCAGTTTGCTCGTCCTCCCCGCAGTCCCCGCACTTGTCCAACAAGGGTTGCAAGAACCTCAAGTCTATTGGACCAGCGCAGGGACTGAGGCTCCTGCAATACTACCTCCTGGATCCCTGTACCTGCCTCACTCACAGTCACACCATCCTGTCCCTGACCACGCGTCAATTCCAAAGTATTTAATCTAAGGGGTGTGGCTGCCTTCTGAAGCAAAAGGTCTTGAGTACTTCTTGTGAAAAAGTTTTAAAAATTGGATATCTTAACAATGTAAGGAAACATGGAATGAGAAAAGGCCATTTGGTCCATTAAGCCTGTTCCTGTTGTGAACCACATTACAATTGGAGTTTCTGGATTTTGGGTTAAACTGATAAAACTCACCCTACTGGATTAGGAACAGGAGTAGGCCATTCAGCCCCTCGAGCCTGTTCTGCCATTCAATTAGATCATGGCTGATCTGTAGCTTAACTCCATCTACCCGCCTTGGTTCCGTAACCTTAATACCCTTGCCTAACAAAAATCTATCAATCTCAGTTTTGAAATTTTCAATTGACCCCAGACTCTCCTAGGTCATGAAAGGCGCTATATAAATGCACGTTCTTTGTTCTTACATTAGTCATCCTTCTTCCCTTGGTCGCAACATCACGTTACATATAGCATTTGATCATTTCTGTCTTTAGCACCAAAGTTTGCAAATTTAGCCTGTTACATGAAAAGAAACAAATGAAAGATATCTAAGGGTTACTATTTTATATTCAAAGAACTCTCTATAGTTTCCTTCCTCTAACTTCAACTTGAACAGGTAATGCCATCCACTACTTTGATCTATGGGGAGCAGCACATGTTGCCACTGCTAGGTGTTTCATTCAGTGGTACGTGGACTTTGCATCAGGTCTGGGTAAGGGGAAAAGAGGATTAGGAAAAGGGAGCAAAGGGCTAGGCATGGGCTAGAGGACAGAGAAAGGGTCTAGGGCACAGGAAGCAGAGGACTGGCAAGCAGAATGCACTGCATCAATTGAAGTATATTGTACCACAGTAACTTCAGTTTTTATTATTTCATATAAAGAGCACATCGCAACTACATCATCAAAATTTTATACAGCTTTTTAAGTATGTTTTCACTCTGATCAAGATCTAGTAATGGATTAATTCTACTGATGGGAACCTGCCAAATTCAGATAATTGCCAACAATGAGGTTTTAATTAATAGAATTGGACTTTATACAATATAAATACAACTGGTTGAAATTAAACAGTTGGTTTTTAAAACAGTAAAACGCACAGAAAAATACTATTTATTTATAAAAGTCCAGGCTTGTCAACGCAGGCCTCAGCCTTCCCCATATCATCTCCTGGCCTGATCACTCTCCTTCCTGGCCAGAGTCGAAAGCCCCCCACTTTCTCCTTCATGTTCCAGCAGCTAAGGTAATAGGCTCCACTCCCCCTCCCCCCCCCCCACCCCCCGAACTTAGTGTCCACCTCTGACACGACGAATGTAGGCTAGCACCTTTCTGCGTACCTGGAGCTTTTGAGAAGGTAAGAGACGAAAATTTAGTACATCTGTAAAGGAACATGTATGAGCTCAAAATGGAGTGACTGAGAGACATACACAGAAGAGGCAAACCAGAGGGAATGATGGTTAAACTGAGTGAGAGAAAAAAAGAACTTGAATTTATATAACGTGTCCTCCCAAAGTGTTTTACAACTGATGGATCATTTCTGAAATTCAGTCACTGTTCTTAGGTAGGTAAACATGGCAGTTAATTGCCACATAGCAAGGTCCAACAATCACCAAACAAATGATCAGATAATCTGTTTTTGCTAACTCTGGTAGAGAAGGAACGTTAGCCAAGATACTGAGAGAACTCCCTGTTCTTTGCATAGTGCCATGGGACATTTTACATCCATCTGAACAGACAGACAAAATGTCGGATTAACAACACCTCTAACAATGCAACACTCTCTCAGTACTGGATTTGACTGTCATAGAATCATAGAAAGTTACAGCACAGGAGGCGGCCAATCAGCCTATCGTGTCCTTGTCGGCCGAAAAAGAGCTATCCGGTTTAATCCCACTTTCCAGCACTTGGTCCGTAGCCCTGTAGATTACAGCACTTCAACTGCACATCCAAGTACTTCTTAAATGAGCTGAGGGTTTCTGCCTCTACCACCCTTTCAGGCAGTGAGTTCCAGACCTCCACCACCCTCCGGGTGAAAAGATTTCTCCACCGCTCCCCTCTAATCCTTCTGCCAATTACTTTAAATCTATGCCTCCTGGTCACTGACCCTTCTGCTAAGGGAAATAGGTCCTCCCTATCCACTCTATCTAGTCCCGTCATAATTTTATATACCTCAATTAAATCTCCCCTCAGCCTCCTTTGTTCCAAAGAAAACAACCCCAGCCGATCCAACCTTTTCTCATAGCTAAAATTCTCCAGCCCTGGCAACATCTTCATAAATCTCCTCTGTACCCTCTCTAGTGCAATCACATCTTTCCTGTAATGTGGTGACCAGAATTGCACGCAGTACTCAAGCTGTGGCCTAACCAATGTTTGAGCAGGTAACAAGGAGGTTCGATGAGCATCCTGTATGCATTTTTAACCACCTTATCTACCTGTCCTGTTACCTTCAGGATCTGTGGACATGCACTCCAAGGTCCCTTTGTTCCTCTACTCCTCTCAGCATCCTCCCATTTATCGTGTACTCCCTTTCCTTGTTTGCCCTCCCCAAATGCATTACCTCACACTTCTCTGGATTGAATTCCATTTGCCACTTTTCTGCCCACTTGACCAGTCCATTGATATCTTCCTGCAGTCTACTGCTTTCCTCCTCACTATCAACCACACGTCCAATTTTTGTATCATCTGCAAACTTCTTGATCAATCCCTCCCATATTCAAGTCCAAATCATTAATATATACCACAAAAAGCAAGGGACCTAGTACTGAGCCCTGCAGAACCCCACTGGAAACAGCCTTCCAGTCGCAAAAACACCCGTCAACAATTACCCTTAGCTTCCTGCCACTGAACCAATTTTGGATCCAACTAGCCACTTTCCCTTGGATCCCATGGGCTTTTACTTTTTTGACCAGTCTGCCATGTGGGACCTTGTCAAAGCCTTGCTAAAATTCTTGTACACTACATCAAACGCGTTACCCTCATCAAACCTCCTTGTTACCTGCTCAAAATATTCAATCCAGTTAGTCAGACACGACCTTCCCTTAACAAATCCATGTAGACTGACCTTGATTAACCCGTGCCTTTCTAAATGACTGTTTATAATGTCTCAGAATTGATTCCAATAATTTGCCCACCACCGAGGTTAGACTGACTGGCCTGTAATTATTAAATCTATCCCCTTCTCCCTTTTTAAACAACGGTACAATGTTAGCAGTCCTCCAATCCTCCAGCACCACACCCGTGGCCAGGGAGGAATGGAAAATGATGGTCAGAGCCTCCGCTATTTCCTCCCTTGCTTCTCTTAACAGCCTGGGATACATTTCATCCGGGCCTAGCGATTTATTTACTTTCAAAGATGCTAAACTTCTTAATACTTCCTCTCACTATGTTTATCCCATCCAATATTTCACACTCCTCCTCAACTACAATCTCTGCATCGTCCCCCTTTTTGTGAAGACAGACGCAACGTATTCATTAAGAACCATACCCACATCTTCTGCCTCCACACATAGGTTACCTTTTTGGTCTCCAATAGGCTGTACTCTTTCCTTAGTTATCCTCTTGCTCTTTATGTATTTATAAAACATTTTTAGGTTTTCCTTAATTTTACTTGCCAGTATTTTTTCATGCCCTCTCTTTGCTTTCCTAATTTCCTTTTAATTTCACCCCTGCACTTTCTATACTCCTCTAGGCTTTCTGCAGTATTGAGCTCTCTGTGTCTGACATAAATTTCCCTTTTTTGCCTTATCTTACCCTGTATGCTCCTTGTCATCCAGGGGGCTCTAGAATGTGTTTACTCTGAACCCCTTGAATACCTCCCACTGCTCTGACACGGATTTACTTTCAAGTAGCTGTTTCCAGTCCACTTTTGCTAAATCACTTTTCAGCTTAGTAAAATTGGCCTTTCCCCAATTGAGAACTTTTGTGCCTATTCTATCTTTATCTTTTTCTATAACTATGCTAAATCTAACTAAATTATGATCACTATCACATAATGTTCTCCCCCACCCCCCCCAACTGATACTCCTTCCACCTGCCCAGCTTCATTCCCTAAACCTAAATCCAGAACTGCCCCCCTCTCCTCCCTTCCTCTTGTTGGGCTTGCTATATACTTGCTAAAAAAGTTCTCCTGAATGCAATTTAAGAATTCTGCACCCTCTGTACCTTTTGCACTGATAGTATCCCAGTTAATATTAGGGTAGTTGAAATCCCCTACTATTGTTTAATATCCCCTACTAATTCCCTATTGTTTTTGCACTTCTCAGAAATTTGCCTACATATTTGCTCTTCTATCTCCCTGACTGGGGGTTTTTAGTACACTGCCAGAAGTTTGACTGCCCTTTTTGTTCTTTAGCTCAACCCATATGGCCTCATTTGATGATCCTTCTGACAGGTCATCCCTCCTCACAGCTGTAATTATTTATTTAACCTATATTGCCACCCCCCTCCTTTTTTATCCCCCTATTTTGTCTGAAAACCCTGTAACCCGGAATGTTGAGCTGTCATTCCTGCCCCTCTTTAAGCCATGTTTCAGTAATAGCCATGGTATCATACTTCCACGTGTCTATCTGTGCCCTCAGCTCATCTGCCTTATTCACTATAGTAAACAATTTTACAACACCAAGTTATAGTCCAGCAATTTTATTTTAAATTCACAAGCTTTCGGAGACTTCCTCCTTCCTCAGGTAAATGTTCAGGATCTCCTCGAAGCCTACGCATTTATACATATAGAACAATACATGGTGTTTACAGACTGCCCCTGCAACTGCCCGTTGCCAAGGCAATCACCGTGTTCAGACAGAGAGGTGTCACCTGCAGAACCCCCGAATACACATTCAACAAAAAAACAAACAGGAAAAAAAAACAGAGAAAAAAAACAGAGAGAGGCAGAAACATCCGGAAGGCAGAGAAAGCCAGCAAATGACCCATTATATTAAAAACAGATATTCACTATACTCAGTCAACCCAGATTACGTGCTTAAATCTGTAATGGGGGTTGGAGGGGGAAAAAAAAGTCAGAAACAAGGAGAAATGTAACAAGGCAAGTGTGTGACAGCGACGCAGAGAGCAAAGAGTGGCATACGAGCAGAAAAATGGGGAGGGGCACAAGAACTAAACAGGAGGAAAGAATGAGAGACATCACCGCAGGGCAACAGAAAGGTTCCAGAGCTGTTAATCAGAGGATGTTAGAACAGAGTAGTGATCAGACAAGATACCCTATTTAAACATTATTTAAACTAAAACGGGGGCGTCTCCTCCAAATGTGTGGCACATGACAAGTTTTTTTTTAAAAAATGGTTAGATTCCCTGTAAAACTGGCATCAATCTGGTGCAGCAGCATTGGAGTCTGGGGTGTGATGGAATGTTCAGAACAATGGCAACCGTGGCAACCGGTGGATGAGTGACAGGTGCCACGGGACCATCCCATTGACTGACACTCTCTCCACTTCACTTCCTCTCCCACTGACTGACACACACACACACACACACACACACTATGGCCCATGCGTAATACCTAACCAGCTCCGGCTTGCTCTTCTCCCTCGAACCTTTCCCTCCCCTATCTCCGGCTCCAATGATCGGCCTCCACGCCGTCCCCGCTGCTGGTCCCAAAACGCCTTCGCGCATTGGATCAAAGGCTCCGCCGATGCGAAACGCCCCATCTCGTATCGACGTCGTAATAAGCCTCTCGCCGATTGGCTGACAAGTAAACCCAAACCAACGGTCAAAGAAGGTGGGTGGGGGAGAAAAAAAATCGAATCGAATCGAATCCGCGGCGGTTTTTCTTGCCTCTTCCGCTCGCGCTGGGTGTCACCGGTTTTTTTCTTCCCCCATCCCTCCCCCCCCAAATCCT
Source organism: Heptranchias perlo (assembly GCF_035084215.1). Classification (NCBI taxonomy): domain Eukaryota; kingdom Metazoa; phylum Chordata; class Chondrichthyes; order Hexanchiformes; family Hexanchidae; genus Heptranchias; species Heptranchias perlo. Next base: position 24,235,833 of record NC_090326.1, read on the forward strand.
GCTGGTTCCGCTACCGCGGTGGCGGCCGATCGGTTCCCACCCCGTGAGAGGGAAGGAGCTTGGCGAGGCACACGCGGCCCCGGACCGAGCGCCGCCACTGTGTGAGTGATGTTAGTGCGGGGCTGAGACACAGACCCTCCCCCTCCCCTCTCCCCGGCTCGGTCCGGCCCCTCCCCCTCCCCCCCGGTCACTTCGGCTATCATTTAAACAGTTATTTAAATATTACAGGCCGCTGCGGTTGTGTGGGGTTTTTTTTCCCTTCTTCTTCCGTTTAGTGTTGTAAAATGGCGGAGCGCTCTGCGCTGGAGGTGAGGAGCCTGGTCTCTCACCCGGCCGGCTGGCAGTCCCTCCTCTCCTTCACTGTCCTCTTCCTGGCCTGGCTGGCTGGCTTCAGCTCCCGGTTATTCGCCGTTATCCGCTTCGAGAGCATCATCCATGAGTTTGACCCGTGGTGAGTAGGACGCGCGCCGCCGGGGAGCTGGGTATGGGGGCGGGGGGGGAGAGTGCGAGAGAGAGGAGGGGGGGGGGGGAGAGTGCGAGAGAGAGGAGGGGGGGGGGGGAGAGTGCGAGAGAGAGGAGGGGGGGGGGAGAGTGCGAGAGAGAGGAGGGGGGGGGGAGAGTGCGAGAGAGGAGGGGGGGGGGGGGGAGAGTGCGAGAGAGGAGGGGGGGGGGAGAGTGCGAGAGGGGGGGGAGAGTGCGAGGGGGGGGGGAGAGTGCGAGAGAGAGGGGAGAGTGCGAGAGAGAGGGGAGAGTGCGAGAGAGAGGGGGGGGGGAGAGTGCGAGAGAGAGGGGGGGGGGGGGAGAGTGCGAGAGAGAGGGGGGGGGGGGGAGAGTGCGAGAGAGAGGGGGGGGGGGGGAGAGTGCGAGAGAGAGGGGGGGGGGGAGAGTGCGAGAGAGAGGGGGGGGGGGGAGAGTGCGAGAGAGAGGGGGGGGGGGGAGAGTGCGAGAGAGAGGGGGGGGGGGAGAGTGCGAGAGAGAGGGGGGGGGAGAGTGCGAGAGAGAGGGGGGGGGGGGAGAGTGCGAGAGAGAGGGGGGGGGGGGGAGAGTGCGAGAGAGAGGGGGGGGGGAGAGTGCGAGAGAGAGGGGGGGGGGAGAGTGCGAGAGAGGGGGGGGGGAAGAGTGCGAGAGAGGGGGGGGGGGGAGTGCGAGAGAGGGGGGGGGGAGTGCGAGAGAGGGGGGGGGGGAGTGCGAGAGAGGGGGGGGGGGAGTGCGAGAGAGAGGGGGGGGGAGTGCGAGAGAGAGGGGGGGGGGGGGAGTGCGAGAGAGAGGGGGGGGGGGGAGTGCGAGAGAGAGGGGGGGGGGGGAGTGCGAGAGAGAGGGGGGGGGGGGAGTGCGAGAGAGGGGGGGGGGGGAGTGCGAGAGAGAGGGGGGGGGGGAGTGCGAGAGAGAGGGGGGGGGGGAGTGCGAGAGAGAGGGGGGGGGGGAGTGCGAGAGAGAGGGGGGGGGGAGTGCGAGAGAGTGAGAGGGGGGGGAGAGAGAGTGAGAGGGGGGGGGAGAGAGAGTGAGAGAGGGGGGAGAGAGAGTGAGAGAGGGGGGAGAGAGAGTGAGAGAGGGGAGGGGGGGAGAGAGAGAGAGAGAGAGTGAGAGAGGGGAAAGGGGGGGGGTGAGAATGAGAGAGGGGAAAGGGGGGGGAGTGAGAGAGGGGAAAGGGGGGGGAGTGAGAGAGGGGAAAGGGGGGGGGGGTGAGAATGAGAGAGGGGAAAGGGGGGGAGAGAGAGAGGGGAAAGGGGGGGGAGTGAGAGAGAGGGGAAAGGGGGGGAGTGAGAGAGAGGGGAAAGGGGGGGGAGTGAGAGAGAGAGAGAGGGGAAAGGGGGGGAGAGAGAGAGAGGGGAAAGAGGGGGGGAGAGAGAGAGAGGGGGGGAGAGAGAGAGAGGGGAAGAGGGGGGGAGAGAGAGAGAGGGGAAGAGGGGGGGAGAGAGAGAGAGAGAGGGGAAGAGGGGGGGGAGAGAGAGAGAGAGGGGAAGAGGGGGGGGGAGAGAGAGAGAGAGGGGGGAAAGGGGGGGGGAGAGAGAGAGGGGAAAGGGGGGGGGAGAGAGAGAGGGGAAAGGGGGGGGAGTGAGAGAGAGGGGAAAGGGGGGGAGTGAGAGAGAGGGGAAAGGGGGGGAGTGAGAGAGAGGGGAAAGGGGGGGAGTGAGAGAGGGGAAAGGGGGGGGAGTGAGAGAGGGGAAAGGGGGGGGGGGGAGAGAGAGAGGGGAAAGGGGGGGGAGAGAGAGAGGGGAAAGGGGGGGGAGTGAGAGAGAGGGGAAAGGGGGGGAGTGAGAGAGAGGGGAAAGGGGGGGGAGTGAGAGAGAGAGAGAGGGGAAAGGGGGGGAGAGAGAGAGAGGGGAAAGAGGGGGGGAGAGAGAGAGAGGGGAAGAGGGGGGGAGAGAGAGAGAGGGGAAGAGGGGGGGAGAGAGAGAGAGAGAGGGGAAGAGGGGGGGAGAGAGAGAGAGAGAGGGAAGAGGGGGGGAGAGAGAGAGAGAGGGGAGAGGGGGGGGGAGAGAGAGAGAGAGGGGGGAAAGGGGGGGGGGAGAGAGAGAGGGGAAAGGGGGGGGGGAGAGAGAGAGGGGAAAGGGGGGGGAGTGAGAGAGAGGGGGAAAGGGGGGGAGTGAGAGAGAGGGGAAAGGGGGGGAGTGAGAGAGAGAGAGAGAGGGGAAAGAGGGGGGGAGAGAGAGAGAGGGGAAAGAGGGGGGGAGAGAGAGAGAGGGGAAAGAGGGGGGGAGAGAGAGAGGGGAAAGAGGGGGGAGAGAGAGAGGGGAAGAGGGGGGGAGGGAGAGAGAGAGGGGAAGAGGGGGGGAGAGAGAGAGAGGGGAAAGAGGGGTGGAGAGAGAGAGGGGAAAGAGGGGGGGAGAGAGAGAGGGGAAGGGGGGGAGAGAGAGAGGGGAAAGGGGGGGAGAGAGAGAGGGGAAAGGGGGGGAGAGAGAGAGGGGAAGGGGGGGGTGAGTGAGGGGAATGGGGGGGAGAGAGAGTGGGGAAGGGGGGGGAGAGAGAGAGGGGAAAGGGGGGGGAGAGAGAGAGAGGGGAAAGGGGGGGGAGAGAGAGAGGGGAAAGGGGGGGAGAGAGAGAGGGGAAGGGGGGGGTGAGAGTGAGGGGAAAGGGGGGGGAGAGAGAGAGGGGAAAGGGGGGGGAAAGAGAGGGGAAGGGGGGGGGAAAGTGAGGGGAAAGGGGGGGGAGTGTGAGAGAGAGAGAGAGGGGAAGAGGGGGGGAGAGAGAGAGAGGGGTAAGGGGGGGGAGAGAGAGAGGGGAAAGGGGGGGGTGTGAGAGGGGAAGGGGGGGGAGTGAGAGAGGGGAAAGGGGGGGAGTGAGAGAGGGGAAAGGGGGGGGAGTGAGAGAGGGAAAGGGGGGGGAGTGAGAGAGGGGAAAGGGGGGGGAGTGAGAGAGGGGAAAGGGGGGGGAGTGAGAGAGGGGAAAGGGGGGGGAGTGAGAGAGGGGAAAGGGGGGGGTGTGAGTGAGGGGAAGGGGGGGGAGTGAGTGAGGGGAATGGGGGGGGAGAGTGAGGGGAAAGGGGGGGGAGTGAGAGAGAGAGAGAGTGAGAGAGGGGAAAGGGGGGAGAGAGAGGGGAAGGGGGGGGGAGAGAGAGGGGAAGGGGGGGGAGAGAGAGAGGGGAAAGGGGGGGGAGAGAGAGAGGGAAGGGGGGGGAGAGAGAGAGGGGAAGGGGGGGGAGAGAGAGAGGGGAAGGGGGGGGGGGAGAGAGAGAGGGAAGGGGGGGGAGAGAGAGAGGGGAAAGGGGGGGAGAGAGAGAGGGAAAGGGGGGGGAGAGAGAGAGGGGAAGGGGGGGGAGAGAGAGAGGGGAAAGGGGGGGAGTGAGAGAGGGGAAGGGGGGGGAAGAGAGGGGAAAGGGGGGGGAAGAGAGGGGAAAGGGGGGGGGAGTGAGAGAGAGAAGAGAGGGAAGGGGGGGGGGGATGTGAGAGAGAGAGAGAGAGAGGGGAAAGAGGGGGGGAGAGAGAGAGAGAGGGGATGAGGGGGGGAGTGAGGGGGGGAGAGAGAGAGAGAGGGGAAAGGGGGGGGAGTGAGAGAGGGGAAGGGGGGGGAGTGAGAGAGGGGAAGGGGGGGGTGGAGTGTGAGAGAGGGGAAGGGGGGTGGAGTGAGAGAGGGGGAAGGGGGGGGAGTGAGAGAGGGGAAGGGGGGGAGTGAGAGAGGGGAAGGGGGGGAGAGAGAGAGGGGAAGGGGGGGGAGAGAGAGGGGAAAGGGGGGGGGAGTGAGAGAGAGAGAGAGAGAGAGGGGAAAGAGGGGGGGGGAGAGAGAGGGGAAGAGGGGGGGAGAGAGAGAGGGGAAAGGGGGGGGAGAGAGAGAGGGGAAAGGGGGGGGAGAGAGAGAGGGGAAAGGGGGGGAGTGAGAGAGAGAGAGGGGAAGAGGGGGGGAGAGAGAGAGGGGAAGAGGGGGGGGAGAGAGAGGGGAATGGGGGGGGGAGAGAGAGTGAGAGAGGGGAAGGGGGGGGGAGTGAGAGTGAGAGGGGGAAGGGGGGGGAGAGAGAGAGGGAAAGGGGGGGGAGAGAGAGGGGAAGGGGGGGGAGAGAGAGGGGAAAGGGGGGGGAGAGAGAGGGGAAAGGGGGGGTGAGAGAGAGGGGGAAGGGGGGGAGAGAGAGGGGAAAGGGGGGGAGAGAGAGGGGAAAGGTGGGGGAGAGAGAGAGGGGAAAGGTGGGGGAGAGAGAGAGGGGAGGTGGGGGAGAGAGAGAGGGGAAGGTGGGGGAGAGAGAGAGGGGAAGGTGGGGGAGAGAGAGAGGGGAAGGTGGGGGAGAGAGAGAGGGGGAAGGTGGGGGAGAGAGAGAGGGGAAGGTGGGGGGGGAGAGAGAGAGGGGAAGAGGGGGGGGGCGGGAGAGAGAGAGAGGAGAGGGGGGGGCGGGAGAGAGAGGAGAGGGGGGGGCGGGAGAGAGAGGAGAGGGGGGGGCGGGAGGGAGAGGAGAGGGGGGGCGGGAGGGAGAGGAGAGGGGGGGCGGGAGGGGGGGCGGGAGGGGGGGGGCGGGAGGGGGAGAGGAGAGGGGGGCATGGGGACGAGAGAGAGAGAGAGAGAGAGAGAGAGGGGGGGGTATGGGGACGAGAGAGAGAGAGAGAGAGAGGGGGGGGTATGGGGACGAGAGAGAGAGAGGGGGGGGGTATGGGGACGAGAGAGAGAGAGAGAGAGAGGGGGGGGTATGGGGACGAGAGAGAGAGAGAGGGGGGGGTATGGGGACGAGAGAGAGAGAGAGAGAGAGAGGGGGGGGGTATGGGGACGAGAGAGAGAGAGGGGGGGGGTATGGGGACGAGAGAGAGAGGGGGGGGGTATGGGGACGAGAGAGAGAGGGGGGTATGGGGACGAGAGAGAGAGGGGGGTATGGGGACGAGAGAGAGAGGGGGGTATGGGGACGAGAGAGAGAGGGGGGTATGGGGACGAGAGAGAGAGAGAGAGAGAGAGAGAGGGGGGTATGGGGACGAGAGAGAGAGAGAGAGAGAGGGGGGTATGGGGACGAGAGAGAGAGAGAGAGAGAGAGAGGGGGGGGGGGGGTATGGGGACGAGAGAGAGAGAGAGAGAGAGAGAGAGAGGGGGGGGGTATGGGGACGAGAGAGAGAGAGAGAGAGAGAGAGGGGGGGGTATGGGGACGAGAGAGAGAGAGAGAGAGAGAGAGGGGGTATGGGGACGAGAGAGAGAGAGAGAGAGAGAGAGAGGGGGGGTATGGGGACGAGAGAGAGAGAGAGGGGGGGTATGGGGACGAGAGAGAGAGAGAGAGAGGGGGGGGTATGGGGACGAGAGAGAGAGAGAGAGAGAGAGAGAGGGGGGGGGGGGTATGGGGACGAGAGAGAGAGAGAGAGAGAGAGAGAGAGAGGGGGGGGTATGGGGACGAGAGAGAGAGAGAGGGGGGTATGGGGACGAGAGAGAGAGAGAGGGGGGGTATGGGGACGAGAGAGAGAGAGAGAGAGAGGGGGGGGGGTATGGGGACGAGAGAGAGAGAGAGAGAGAGAGAGGGGGGGGTATGGGGACGAGAGAGAGAGAGAGAGAGAGAGAGAGGGGGGGGTATGGGGACGAGAGAGAGAGAGAGAGAGAGAGGGGGGGGTATGGGGACGAGAGAGAGAGAGAGAGAGAGGGGGGTATGGGGACGAGAGAGAGAGGGGGGTATGGGGACGAGAGAGAGAGAGAGAGAGGGGGGGGGTATGGGGACGAGAGAGAGAGAGAGGGGGGGGGTATGGGGACGAGAGAGAGAGAGAGAGAGAGAGAGAGGGGGGGGGGTATGGGGACGAGAGAGAGAGAGGGGGGGGGTATGGGGACGAGAGAGAGAGAGAGAGAGAGAGGGGTATGGGGACGAGAGAGAGAGAGAGAGAGAGAGGGGGGGGTATGGGGACGAGAGAGAGAGAGAGAGAGAGAGGTATGGGGACGAGAGAGAGAGGGGGGTATGGGGACGAGAGAGAGAGAGAGAGAGGGGGGGGTATGGGGACGAGAGAGAGAGGGGGGGGTATGGGGACGAGAGAGAGAGGGGGGGTATGGGGACGAGAGAGAGAGGGGGGTATGGGGACGAGAGAGAGAGGGGGGTATGGGGACGAGAGAGAGAGGGGGGGTATGGGGACGAGAGAGAGAGAGCGGGGGTATGGGGACGAGAGAGAGAGAGAGCGGGGTATGGGGACGAGAGAGAGAGAGGGGGGGTATGGGGACGAGAGAGAGAGAGAGGGAGGGTATGGGGACGAGAGAGAGAGGGGGGGGGGGGTATGGGGACGAGAGAGAGAGAGGGGGGGTATGGGGACGAGAGAGAGAGAGGGGGGGTATGGGGACGAGAGAGAGAGAGAGGGGGGGTATGGGGACGAGAGAGAGAGAGAGGGGTGGTATGGGGACGAGAGAGAGAGAGAGGGGGGGTATGGGGACGAGAGAGAGAGAGAGAGAGGGGGGGTATGGGGACGAGAGAGAGAGAGAGGGGGGGTATGGGGACGAGAGAGAGAGAGAGAGGCGGGGTATGGGGACGAGAGAGAGAGAGGGGGGGTATGGGGACGAGAGGGAGAGAGGGGGGTATGGGGACGAGAGGGAGAGAGGGGGGTATGGGGACGAGAGGGAGAGAGGGGGGTATGGGGACGAGAGGGAGAGAGGGGGGTATGGGGACGAGAGGGAGAGAGGGGGGTATGGGGACGAGAGGGAGAGAGGGGGGTATGGGGACGAGAGGGAGAGAGGGGGGTATGGGGACGAGAGGGAGGGAGGGGGGTATGGGGACGAGAGGGAGGGAGGGGGGTATGGGGACGAGAGGGAGGGAGGGGGGTATGGGGACGAGAGGGAGGGAGGGGGGTATGGGGACGAGAGGGAGGGAGGGAGAGGGGGTATGGGGACGAGAGGGAGGGAGAGAGAGGGGTATGGGGACGAGAGGGAGGGAGAGAGAGGGGTATGGGGACGAGAGGGAGGGAGAGAGAGGGGTATGGGGACGAGAGAGAGAGAGAGAGAGAGAGAGAGGGGGGGGGGGTATGGAGATGAAGAGAGAGAGAGAGAGGGGGGGGGTCTGGGGACGAGAGAGAGAGGGGGGGGTCTGGGGACGAGAGAGAGAGGGGGGGGTCTGGGGACGAGAGAGAGAGGGGGGGGTCTGGGGGGACGAGAGAGAGGGGGGGGGGTCTGGGGACGAGAGAGAGGGGGGGGGGTCTGGGGACGAGAGAGAGGGGGGGGGGTATGGGGACGAGAGAGGGGGGGGGGGTATGGGGACGAGAGAGGGGGGGGGGGTATGGGGACGAGAGAGGGGGGGGGGTATGGGGCGAGAGAGAGGGGGGGGGTATGGGGACGAGAGAGAGGGGGGGTATGGGGACGAGAGGGGGGGGGGGTATGGGGACGAGAGAGAGAGAGAGGGGGGGGGTATGGGGACGAGAGAGAGAGAGGGGGGGGTATGGGGACGAGAGAGAGGGGGGGGTATGGGGACGAGAGAGAGGGGGGGGTATGGGGACGAGAGAGAGGGGGGGGTATGGGGACGAGAGAGAGGGGGGGGTATGGGGACGAGAGAGAGGGGGGGGGTATGGGGACGAGAGAGAGGGGGGGGTATGGGGACGAGAGAGAGGGGGGGGGTATGGGGACGAGAGAGAGGGGGGGGTATGGGGACGAGAGAGAGGGGGGGGTATGGGGACGAGAGAGAGGGGGGGGTATGGGGACGAGAGAGAGGGGGGGGTATGGGGACGAGAGAGAGGGGGGGGTATGGGGACGAGAGAAAGGGGGGGGTATGGGGACGAGAGAGAGAGAGAGAGAGGGGGGTATGGGGACGGGAGAGAGAGAGAGAGAGAGAGGGGTATGGGGACGAGAGAGAGAGAGAGAGAGAGAGAGAGAGAGGGGGGGGGGTATGGGGACGAGAGAGAGAGAGAGAGAGAGAGAGGGAGGGAGGGGGGTATGGGGACGAGAGAGAGAGAGAGGGGGGTATGGGACGAGAGAGAGAGAGAGAGGGGGGGGTATGGGGACGAGAGAGAGAGAGAGAGAGAGGTATGGGGACGAGAGAGAGAGAGAGAGGGAGGGAGGGGGGTATGGGGACGAGAGAGAGAGAGAGAGAGGGGGGTATGGGGACGAGAGAGAGAGAGAGAGAGAGAGAGAGAGGGGGGGGTATGGGGACGAGAGAGAGAGAGGGGGGGTATGGGGACGAGAGAGAGAGAGGGGGGGGTATGGGGACGAGAGAGAGAGAGAGGGGGGTATGGGGGACGAGAGAGAGGGGGGGGGGTATGGGGACGAGAGAGAGGGGGGGGGGTATGGGGACGAGAGAGAGGGGGGGGGGTATGGGGACGAGAGAGAGGGGGAGGGTATGGGGACGAGAGAGAGGGGGGGGGGTATGGGGACGAGAGAGAGGGGGGGGGGTATGGGGACGAGAGAGAGAGGGGGGGGGGTATGGGGACGAGAGAGAGAGGGGGGGGGGTATGGGGACGAGAGAGAGAGGGGGGGGGGTATGGGGACGAGAGAGAGGGGGGGGGGTATGGGGACGAGAGAGAGGGGGGGGGGTATGGGGACGAGAGAGAGGGGGGGGGGTATGGGGACGAGAGAGAGGGGGGGGGTATGGGACGAGAGAGAGGGGTGGTATGGGGACGAGAGAGAGAGAGAGGGGGGGGTATGGGGACGAGAGAGAGAGGGGGGGGTATGGGGACGAGAGAGAGAGGGGGGGTATGGGGACGAGAGAGAGAGGGGGGGGTATGGGGACGAGAGAGAGAGAGAGAGAGAGAGGGGGGGGGGTATGGGGACGAGAGAGAGAGAGGGGGTGGGTATGGGGACGAGAGAGAGGGGGGGGGTATGGGGACGAGAGAGAGAGGGGGGGTATGGGGACGAGAGAGAGAGAGAGAGAGAGAGAGAGGGGTATGGGGACGAGAGAGAGGGGGGGGTATGGGGACGAGAGAGAGAGAGAGAGAGAGAGAGAGAGAGGGGTATGGGGACGAGAGGGAGGGAGAGAGAGGGGTATGGAGACGAGAGGGAGAGAGAGGGGTATGGGACGAGAGGGAGAGAGAGGGGTATGGGGACGAGAGGGAGAGAGAGGGGTATGGGGACGAGAGGGAGAGAGAGGGGTATGGGGACGAGAGGGAGAGAGAGGGGTATGGGGACGAGAGGGAGAGAGAGGGGTATGGGGACGAGAGGGAGAGAGGAGGGTATGGGGACGAGAGGGAGAGAGGAGGGTATGGGGACGAGAGGGAGAGAGGGGGGTATGGGGACGAGAGGGAGAGAGGGGGGTATGGGGACGAGAGGGAGAGAGGGGGGTATGGGGACGAGGAGGGAGAGAGGGGGGGTATGGGGACGAGAGGGAGAGAGGGGGTATGGGGACGAGAGGGAGAGAGGGGGGGTATGGGGACGAGAGGGAGAGAGGGGGGTATGGGGACGAGAGGGAGAGAGGGGGGTATGGGGACGAGAGGGAGAGAGGGGGGTATGGGGACGAGAGGGAGAGAGGGGGGTATGGGGACGAGAGGGAGAGAGGGGGGTATGGGACGAGAGGGAGAGAGGGGGGTATGGGGACGAGAGGGAGAGAGGGGGGGGGTATGGGGACGAGAGGGAGAGAGGGGGTATGGGGACGAGAGGGAGAGAGAGGGGGTATGGGGACGAGAGGGAGAGAGGGGGGGTATGGGGACGAGAGGGAGAGAGGGGGGGTATGGGGACGAGAGGGAGAGAGGGGGGGTATGGGGACGAGAGGGAGAGAGGGGGGTATGGGGACGAGAGGGAGAGAGAGGGGGTATGGGGACGAGAGGGAGAGAGAGTGGGTATGGGGACGAGAGGGAGAGAGGGGGGGTATGGGGCCGAGAGGGGGAGAGAGGGGGTATGGGGACGAGAGGGAGAGAGAGGGGGTATGGGGACGAGAGGGAGAGAGAGGGGGTATGGGGACGAGAGGGAGAGAGAGGGGGTATGGGGACGAGAGGAGAGAGAGAGGGTATGGGACGAGAGGGTATGGGGACGAGAGAGAGAGAGAGAGAGAGAGGGGGGGGTATGGGGACGAGCGAGAGAGGGGGGGGTATGGGGACGAGAGAGAGAGGGGGGGGTATGGGGACGAGAGAGAGAGGGGGGGGGGTATGGGGACGAGAGAGAGAGGGGGGGGTATGGGGACGAGAGAGAGAGGGGGGGGTATGGGGACGAGAGAGAGAGGGGGGGGTATGGGGACAAGAGAGAGAGGGGGGGGTATGGGGACGAGAGAGAGAGAGAGAGAGAGAGGGGGGGGGTATGGGGACGAGAGAGAGAGAGAGAGAGGGGGGGGGGTATGGGGACGAGAGAGAGAGAGAGAGAGAGAGAGGGGGGGTATGGGGACGAGAGAGAGAGAGAGGGGGGGGGTATGGGGACGAGAGAGAGAGGGGGGGTATGGGGACGAGAGAGGGCGGGGTATGGGGACGAGAGAGAGAGAGAGAGAGAGAGAGAGGGGTATGGGGACGAGAGAGAGGGGGGGGTATGGGGACGAGAGAGAGAGAGAGAGAGAGAGAGGGAGGGGTATGGGGACGGGGACGGGGACGAGAGAGAGGGAGGGGTATGGGGACGGGGACGAGAGAGAGAGAGGGGTATGGGGACGAGAGGGAGGGAGAGAGAGGGGTATGGGGACGAGAGGGAGAGAGAGGGGTATGGGGACGAGAGGGAGAGAGAGGGGTATGGGGACGAGAGGGAGAGAGAGGGGTATGGGGACGAGAGGGAGAGAGAGGGGTATGGGGACGAGAGGGAGAGAGAGGGGTATGGGGACGAGAGGGAGAGAGGGGGGTATGGGGACGAGAGGGAGAGAGGAGGGTATGGGGACGAGAGGGAGAGAGGAGGGTATGGGGACGAGAGGGAGAGAGGGGGGTATGGGGACGAGAGGGAGAGAGGGGGGTATGGGGACGAGAGGGAGAGAGGGGGGGGAATGGGGACGAGAGGGAGAGAGGGGGGTATGGGGACGAGAGGGAGAGAGGGGGGTATGGGGACGAGAGGGAGAGAGGGGGGTATGGGGACGAGAGGGAGAGAGGGGGGTATGGGGACGAGAGGGAGAGAGGGGGGTATGGGGACGAGAGGGAGAGAGGGGGGTATGGGGACGAGAGGGAGAGAGGGGGGCATGGGGACGAGAGGGAGAGAGGGGGGCATGGGGACGAGAGGGAGAGAGGGGGGCATGGGGACGAGAGGGAGAGAGGGGGGCATGGGGACGAGAGGGAGAGAGGGGGGCATGGGGACGAGAGGGAGAGAGGGGGGGCATGGGGACGAGAGGGAGAGAGGGGGGCATGGGGACGAGAGGGAGAGAGAGGGGGGTATGGGGACGAGAGGGAGAGAGAGGGGGGGTATGGGGACGAGAGGGAGAGAGAGGGGGGGTATGGGGACGAGAGGGAGAGAGAGGGGGGGTATGGGGACGAGAGGGAGAGAGAGGGGGGGTATGGGGACGAGAGGGAGAGAGGGGGTATGGGGACGAGAGGGAGAGAGAGGGGGTATGGGGACGAGAGGGAGAGAGAGGGGGTATGGGGACGAGAGGGAGAGAGGGGGGGTATGGGGACGAGAGGGAGAGAGAGGGGGTATGGGGACGAGAGGGAGAGAGGGGGTATGGGGACGAGAGGGAGAGGGGGAGAGAGAGAGGGTATGGGGACGAGAGAGAGAGAGAGAGAGAGAGAGGGGGGGGTATGGGGACGAGAGAGAGAGGGGGGGGTATGGGGACGAGAGAGAGAGGGGGGGGTATGGGGACGAGAGAGAGAGGGGGGGGTATGGCGACGAGAGAGAGAGAGAGAGAGAGAGAGAGGGGGGGGGTATGGGGACGAGAGAGAGAGAGAGAGAGAGAGAGAGAGAGGGGGGGGTATGGGGACGAGAGAGAGAGAGGGGGGGGTATGGGGACGAGAGAGAGAGGGGGGGTATGGGGACGAGAGAGGGCGGGGTATGGGGACGAGAGAGAGAGAGAGAGGGGTTTGGGGACGAGAGAGAGGGGGGGGTATGGGGACGAGAGAGAGAGAGAGAGAGAGAGGGAGGGGTATGGGGACGGGACGAGAGAGAGGGAGGGGTATGGGGACGGGGACGAGAGAGAGAGAGGGGTATGGGGACGAGAGGGAGGGAGAGAGAGGGGTATGGGGACGAGAGGGAGAGAGAGGGGTATGGGGACGAGAGGGAGAGAGAGGGGGGGTATGGGGACGAGAGGGAGAGAGAGGGGGGGTATGGGGACGAGAGGGAGAGAGAGGGGGGGTATGGGGACGAGAGGGAGAGAGGGGGTATGGGGACGAGAGGGAGGGGGGGGTATGGGGACGAGAGAGAGAGAGAGAGAGAGAGAGAGGGGTATGGGGACGAGAGGGAGGGAGAGAGAGGGGTATGGAGACGAGAGGGAGAGAGAGGGGTATGGGGACGAGAGGGAGAGAGAGGGGTATGGGGACGAGAGGGAGAGAGAGGGGTATGGGGACGAGAGGGAGAGAGAGGGGTATGGGGACGAGAGGGAGAGAGAGGGGTATGGGGACGAGAGGGAGAGAGAGGGGTATGGGGACGAGAGGGAGAGAGGAGGGTATGGGGACGAGAGCGAGAGAGGAGGGTATGGGGACGAGAGGGAGAGAGGGGGGTATGGGGACGAGAGGGAGAGAGGGGGGTATGGGGACGAGAGGGAGAGAGGGGGGTATGGGGACGAGAGGGAGAGAGGGGGGTATGGGGACGAGAGGGAGAGAGGGGGGTATGGGGACGAGAGGGAGAGAGGGGGGTATGGGGACGAGAGGGAGAGAGGGGGGTATGGGGACGAGAGGGAGAGAGGGGGGTATGGGGACGAGAGGGAGAGAGGGGGGTATGGGGACGAGAGGGAGAGAGGGGGGTATGGGGACGAGAGGGAGAGAGGGGGGTATGGGGACGAGAGGGAGAGAGGGGGGTATGGGGACGAGAGGGAGAGAGGGGGGGGGTATGGGGACGAGAGGGAGAGAGGGGGTATGGGGACGAGAGGGAGAGAGAGGGGGTATGGGGACGAGAGGGAGAGAGGGGGGGTATGGGGACGAGAGGGAGAGAGGGGGGGTATGGGGACGAGAGGGAGAGAGGGGGGGTATGGGGACGAGAGGGAGAGAGGGGGGGTATGGGGACGAGAGGGAGAGAGAGGGGGTATGGGGACGAGAGGGAGAGAGAGTGGGTATGGGGACGAGAGGGAGAGAGGGGGGGTATGGGGCCGAGAGGGGGAGAGAGGGGGTATGGGGACGAGAGGGAGAGAGAGGGGGTATGGGGACGAGAGGGAGAGAGAGGGGGTATGGGGACGAGAGGGAGAGAGAGGGGGTATGGGGACGAGAGGGAGAGAGAGAGGGGTATGGGGACGAGAGGGTATGGGGACGAGAGAGAGAGAGAGAGAGAGAGAGAGGGGGGGGTATGGGGACGAGCGAGAGAGGGGGGGGGTATGGGGACGAGAGAGAGAGGGGGGGGTATGGGGACGAGAGAGAGAGGGGGGGGTATGGGGACGAGAGAGAGAGGGGGGGGTATGGGGACGAGAGAGAGAGGGGGGGTATGGGGACGAGAGAGAGAGGGGGGGGTATGGGGACGAGAGAGAGAGGGGGGGGGTATGGGGACAAGAGAGAGAGGGGGGGGTATGGGGACGAGAGAGAGAGAGAGAGAGAGAGGGGGGGGGTATGGGGACGAGAGAGAGAGAGAGAGAGGGGGGGGGGTATGGGGACGAGAGAGAGAGAGAGAGAGAGAGAGGGGGGGGGGGTATGGGGACGAGAGAGAGAGAGAGGGGGGGGGTATGGGGACGAGAGAGAGAGGGGGGGTATGGGGACGAGAGAGGGCGGGGTATGGGGACGAGAGAGAGAGAGAGAGAGAGAGAGAGAGGGTATGGGGACGAGAGAGAGGGGGGGGTATGGGGACGAGAGAGAGAGAGAGAGAGAGAGAGAGGGAGGGGTATGGGGACGGGGACGAGAGAGAGGGAGGGGTATGGGGACGGGGACGAGAGAGAGAGAGGGGTATGGGGACGAGAGGGAGGGAGAGAGAGGGGTATGGGGACGAGAGGGAGAGAGAGGGGTATGGGGACGAGAGGGAGAGAGAGGGGTATGGGGACGAGAGGGAGAGAGAGGGGTATGGGGACGAGAGGGAGAGAGAGGGGTATGGGGACGAGAGGGAGAGAGAGGGGTATGGGGACGAGAGGGAGAGAGGGGGGGTATGGGGACGAGAGGGAGAGAGGAGGGTATGGGGACGAGAGGGAGAGAGGAGGGTATGGGGACGAGAGGGGAGAGAGGGGGGTATGGGGACGAGAGGGAGAGAGGGGGGTATGGGGACGAGAGGGAGAGAGGGGGGAATGGGGACGAGATGGAGAGAGGGGGGTATGGGGACGAGAGGGAGAGAGGGGGGTATGGGGACGAGAGGGAGAGAGGGGGGTATGGGGACGAGAGGGAGAGAGGGGGGTATGGGGACGAGAGGGAGAGAGGGGGGTATGGGGACGAGAGGGAGAGAGGGGGGTATGGGGACGAGAGGGAGAGAGGGGGGGCATGGGGACGAGAGGGAGAGAGGGGGGCATGGGGACGAGAGGGAGAGAGGGGGGCATGGGGACGAGAGGGAGAGAGGGGGGCATGGGGACGAGAGGGAGAGAGGGGGCATGGGGACGAGAGGGAGAGAGAGGGGGCATGGGGACGAGAGGGAGAGAGAGGGGGGGTATGGGGACGAGAGGGAGAGAGAGGGGGGGTATGGGGACGAGAGGGAGAGAGAGGGGGGGTATGGGGACGAGAGGGAGAGAGAGGGGGGGTATGGGGACGAGAGGGAGAGAGGGGGTATGGGGACGAGAGGGAGAGAGAGGGGGGTATGGGGACGAGAGGGAGAGAGAGGGGGTATGGGGACGAGAGGGAGAGAGGGGGGGTATGGGGACGAGAGGGAGAGAGAGGGGGTATGGGGACGAGAGGGAGAGAGGGGGTATGGGGACGAGAGGGAGAGGGGGAGAGAGAGAGGGTATGGGGACGAGAGAGAGAGAGAGAGAGAGAGAGGGGGGGGTATGGGACGAGAGAGAGAGGGGGGGGTATGGGGACGAGAGAGAGAGGGGGGGGTATGGGGACGAGAGAGAGAGGGGGGGGTATGGGGACGAGAGAGAGAGAGAGAGAGAGAGAGGGGGGGGGGTATGGGGACGAGAGAGAGAGAGAGAGAGAGAGAGAGAGGGGGGGGTATGGGGACGAGAGAGAGAGGGGGGGGGTATGGGGACGAGAGAGAGAGGGGGGGTATGGGGACGAGAGAGGGCGGGGTATGGGGACGAGAGAGAGAGAGAGAGGGGTTTGGGGACGAGAGAGAGGGGGGGGTATGGGGACGAGAGAGAGAGAGAGAGAGAGAGAGAGGGAGGGGTATGGGGACGGGGACGAGAGAGAGGGAGGGGTATGGGGACGGGGACGAGAGAGAGAGAGGGGTATGGGGACGAGAGGGAGGGAGAGAGAGGGGTATGGGGACGAGAGGGAGAGAGAGGGGTATGGGGACGAGAGGGAGAGAGAGGGGTATGGGGACGAGAGGGAGAGAGAGGGGTATGGGGACGAGAGGGAGAGAGAGGGGTATGGGGACGAGAGGGAGAGAGAGGGGTATGGGGACGAGAGGAGAGAGAGGGGTATGGGGACGAGAGGGAGAGAGGGGGGTATGGGGACGAGAGGGAGAGAGGGGGGTATGGGGACGAGAGGGAGAGAGGGGGGTATGGGGACGAGAGGGAGAGAGGGGGGTATGGGGACGAGAGGGAGAGAGGGGGGTATGGGGACGAGAGGGAGAGAGGGGGGTATGGGGACGAGAGGGAGAGAGGGGGGTATGGGGACGAGAGGGAGAGAGGGGGGGTATGGGGACGAGAGGGAGAGAGGGGGGTATGGGGACGAGAGGGAGAGAGGGGGGTATGGGGACGAGAGGGAGAGAGGGGGGTATGGGGACGAGAGGGAGAGATGGGGGTATGGGGACGAGAGGGAGAGATGGGGGTATGGGGACGAGAGGGAGAGAGGGGGCTATGGGGACGAGAGGGAGAGAGGGGGGCATGGGGACGAGAGGGAGAGAGGGGGGCATGGGGACGAGAGGGAGAGAGGGGGGCATGGGGACGAGAGGGAGAGAGGGGGGCATGGGGACGAGAGGGAGAGAGGGGGGCATGGGGACGAGAGGGAGAGAGGGGGGCATGGGGACGAGAGGGAGAGAGAGGGGGGTATGGGGACGAGAGGGAGAGAGAGGGGGGTATGGGGACGAGAGGGAGAGAGAGGGGGGGTATGGGGACGAGAGGGAGAGAGAGGGGGGTATGGGGACGAGAGGGAGAGAGAGGGGGTATGGGGACGAGAGGGAGAGAGAGGGGGTATGGGGACGAGAGGGAGAGAGAGGGGGTATGGGGACGAGAGGGAGAGAGGGGGGGTATGGGGACGAGAGGGAGGGAGAGAGAGAGGGTATGGGGACGAGAGGGAGAGAGAGGGGGTATGGGGACGAGAGGGAGAGAGAGAGGGTATGGGGACGAGAGGGAGAGAGAGAGGGTATGGGGACGAGAGGGAGAGGGTATGGGGACGAGAGGGAGAGGGTATGGGGACGAGAGGGAGAGGGTATGGGGACGAGAGGGAGAGGGTATGGGGACGAGAGGGAGAGGGTATGGGGACGAGAGGGAGAGGGTATGGGGACGAGAGGGAGAGGGTATGGGGACGAGAGGGAGAGGGTATGGGGACGAGAGGGAGAGGGTATGGGGACGAGAGGGAGAGGGTATGGGGACGAGAGGGAGAGGGTATGGGGACGAGAGGAGAGGGTATGGGGACGAGAGGGAGAGGGTATGGGGACGAGAGGGAGAGGGTATGGGGACGAGAGGGAGAGGGTATGGGGACGAGAGGGAGAGGGTATGGGGACGAGAGGGAGAGGGTATGGGGACGAGAGGGAGAGGGTATGGGGACGAGAGGGAGAGGGTATGGGGACGAGAGGAGAGGGTATGGGGACGAGAGAGAGAGGGTATGGGGACGAGAGAGAGAGGGTATGGGACGAGAGAGAGAGGGTATGGGGACGAGAGAGAGAGGGTATGGGGACGAGAGGGAGAGGGTATGGGGACGAGAGGAGAGAGGGTATGGGGACGAGAGAGAGAGGGTATGGGGACGAGAGAGAGAGGGTATGGGGACGAGAGAGAGAGGGTATGGGGACGAGAGAGAGAGGGTATGGGACGAGAGAGAGAGGGTATGGGGACGAGAGAGAGAGGGTATGGGGACGAGAGAGAGAGGGTATGGGGACGAGAGAGAGAGGGTATGGGGACGAGAGAGAGAGGGTATGGGGACGAGAGAGAGAGGGTATGGGGACGAGAGAGAGAGGGTATGGGGACGAGAGAGAGAGGGTATGGGGACGAGAGAGAGAGGGTATGGGGACGAGAGAGAGAGGGTATGGGGACGAGAGAGAGAGGGTATGGGGACGAGAGAGAGAGGGTATGGGGACGAGAGAGAGAGGGTATGGGGACGAGAGAGAGAGGGTATGGGGACGAGAGAGAGAGGGTATGGGGACGAGAGAGAGAGGGTATGGGGACGAGAGAGAGAGGGTATGGGGACGAGAGAGAGAGGGTATGGGGACGAGAGAGAGAGGGTATGGGGACGAGAGAGAGAGGGTATGGGGACGAGAGAGAGAGGGTATGGGGACGAGAGAGAGAGGGTATGGGGACGAGAGAGAGAGGGTATGGGGACGAGAGAGAGAGGGTATGGGGACGAGAGAGAGAGGGTATGGGGACGAGAGAGAGAGGGTATGGGGACGAGAGAGAGAGGGTATGGGACGAGAGAGAGAGGGTATGGGGACGAGAGAGAGAGGGTATGGGGACGAGAGAGAGAGGGTATGGGGACGAGAGAGAGAGGGTATGGGGACGAGAGAGAGAGGGTATGGGGACGAGAGAGAGAGGGTATGGGGACGAGAGAGAGAGGGTATGGGGACGAGAGAGAGAGGGTATGGGGACGAGAGAGAGAGGGTATGGGGACGAGAGAGAGAGGGTATGGGGACGAGAGAGAGAGGGTATGGGGACGAGAGAGAGAGGGTATGGGGACGACGAGAGAGAGGGTATGGGGACGAGAGAGAGAGGGTATGGGGACGAGAGAGAGGGGTATGGGGACGAGAGAGAGGGGGTATGGGGACGAGAGAGAGGGGGTATGGGGACGAGAGAGAGGGGGTATGGGGACGAGAGAGAGGGGGTATGGGGACGAGAGAGAGGGGTATGGGGACGAGAGAGGGGTATGGGACGAGAGAGAGGGGGTATGGGGACGAGAGAGAGGGGGTATGGGGACGAGAGAGAGGGGGTATGGGGACGAGAGAGAGGGGGGTATGGGGACGAGAGAGGGGGGGGTCTGGGGAAACGAGAGAGAGAGAGTTGGGGGGGGGATATGGGGACGAGAGAGAGAGAGAGAGAGAGAGAGAGGGGTATGGGGACGAGAGAGAGGGGGGGTATGGGGACGAGAGAGAGATAGAGAGAGATATGGGGGAGAGGGTATGGGGACAGGTGAGAGATAGAGGGGCATGGGGAGAGGGAGGGTTATGGGGACGGGAAAGGGAGGTCATGGGGACGGGAGTGGGGGGCGGGAGAGTGGGGACGTGTGGAGAGGAGAAGGAGCAGGAGACTCGGAAAGGAGTTAGTAAAGAGATGAGCAATTTGGTGTGGAGTGGTCATAGAGAGCAGGTGGTGGAGGAGGTAGACATACAGTATATTGGGAAGACGTGGGCACGGTCTTTTCCCATCTGTACCTGATGTCAGGCACTGGTATGAAACCATGTTATGGGCAGTTGTTAATGAATGAGTGAGTGGATTTTTGGACATTTTCATTCAGGCTCTCAATAATTTAATTAGGATCCGTGAGAATGAGCACATTTCAGCTACGAGCAGGTGGGTGTTAGGTGAGCACTGACTATTCATTGGGCAAGGAGAGTGGATCTGAATCAGGAACATGGCAGTTGAACTGTTGTGGCCTGCCGCATTTGCACAACTTTTTTTTTTACTTGCCAGAGTTGGTTAACTATGTAAACTCAAAAGAGCAAATATCATTATCCCTATCCCTATCCCTGCCTATGGATCACTTGACAATAGTTGGCAGTTTGATTGATTCAAATATAAAATTTTAGAAAAACGTGCTTGTGAAAGCGAGAGGCCTATACAGTCATTCCGATTTGTTAAGGATATGTGAGATCTTTGTTTTGCAGAGGGCAAAGTTGGTTGATATACATTGAGAAAACAGATTCAGACTGATTTTGTAGTTGGTAGGTTTACATCTGTGGCTTGTAGAACTGTTGATGGTTTGATAGTTATTATCTTTGTGATGTAAGATTTTACTTCAAAAATATGTATTTAAATTATTGCAAAAGTGTTGCAGTTCATGTCTGTCTTATCTGACAGTAAATTGGTTGTATAAGAGCTACATACTAGTAAGTTTAATGGTTGAGAAACAAATTAGGTCATTATACGTGTGTTATGGTGCTGCTGTTCATGTCTTTCATATCTGACAGCAAATTGTATAAAGGTATGCTACTGATGTAGCATTGGAGCTTAATGGTTGAGAAAAAATTGGGACAGCATATCTATGTTTGATAGTAATATTCCCAATGGATGATTAAGGCTCCAAATAGACACATTGGAGAGGATA